>NW_026719644.1:0-10925 GCF_029784015.1 Lycium ferocissimum
GGGTTTAAAAAGAGAGAAAAGGGAAGAAATGTCGACAAAGGTATGTGGGCTCAACCTTTCTTTCTAAGGCATGATCCTATGGTATGAACCCTCCCATCTTCCTATGATTTCTCTATATATATATATGTATGTGGCGAAGTAAAGAGCTTACATGAGAGGAAATGGGGTGTATGACATGAATGTGATGATGAGCCAAGTCTAGAGATCCTAAAGTTACGATGTAAGATTTCTATAAAGTTAATGGCCTTCATATGACTCCTTGCTATCAATCCTTGTTGATAAACCAATCTTGTGATGATTAGTCTCTTTCCTTCCAAAGCATGACTTTTCTTCCGTCTCCCGAATCTTCCAAACTCGAAGAACTAAGGGCCTACGTTCATAAATAGTCATACGAGAGAGAGATAAGAGATATACATTAGCGGCACGATAGTATTGACGATGAGCCTATGACTATAGGAGCTATACATGTATAAGATAAGAAAGAGAGGTAAGGCTCGGGCACAATAATTGACGATGATGAGTTAAATCTAAAGAATCCTAGAGTAAAAATGACGCCATGAAGTAAATGATTCTAAGTAAGATTCCATTGTTTCTTTTTGGAACACTCGCCTAAAATTCTAGTCCCACAGGTGAGATATGATGATCCGATTGCTCCATAACGTAATCGGGGTTCCACGACCTTACGTCACCCCGACATGACTATAGATGCTTATGAGTTCCCATATATGATATGATGATATATGCATGTATATGTGTATGTAATGACACTAAATCGTGATAGAGCCATGATATGCTTATAAGACATTAATACTTCAAATCTATGACATGTATGTTGATGCTAGCCTACAATGTACCTATAAAATATATGGTGGCGAGTATATGGTATATATCTATATGTATAAATACTTTGATGACAATGCAGTATGTATGATAATGAGATTATGATATGGCCACCACCGATGGGACACGTGCGACCAGCCGTCGCAGAAAAGGGCGGATGTGGTTGGCCTTATATAATTCCCAGAAAGGGGCGGTTGGCCTGATATAATTCCCGTCTGCAGAAAAGGGCGGACATGATCACCAATTTGGTGGGCGGCACATGATAAGGTACCGGACGTGAACTAATGATGGAAATGTATGTATGACATGGTAATGCATGTATGATATTATGATGCTTATCTTAGTATGATAGCTTATGTGATATGCTATATGTAATAAATGTATCCAGTCCAAGGTTATGTCCTCGTCCTGTGCCACTAGGACTTCCCTACTATGTTTATTTCATTCATGCCTTACATACTCAGTACAATATTCGTACTGACGTCCTTTCCTTTGGACGCTGTGTTCATGCCCACAGGTAGACAGGGAGACGGTGCGGATTCATAGGGGCTATCAGCTGAGTTGCGAAGCCCTCCTTTATTCGGAGGTGCTATTTTTGAGATGTTATTTTATCTATATGTTTTGGGCATGACGGGGCCCTGTCCCGTCCACATGTTCGGTGTTCTAGTAGAGGCTCGTAGATACGTATGTGTGGGTAGTATGGTTCCATAGTCCTCATGTATATGTAAGCATATGTATATATATTATTTTGGCGCCTAAAGGGCCTATGTTTATATAAGTAAATATGTTTTAAATGAAAGTTGTTTTCCATGATTATAATTGACAAGCAATATGAATAAAGGCAGGACAAGCAATAGAACGGGTGGTGCTCGGTGGTCAGCCTCGGGTACCAGTCGCGGCCTTAGCCGGGTCGTGACAAGATATGCGCCTCCAAAGTTGACTAAAATCCGTCCCGTGTTTCTCAAATTTTCATCGAACTTATTTTCTTCAATTTGCTCAATCCCAAAATATTCCAAAATTCTCCATACATGATATTTATCACTTATTACACTAATAATGGTCATGTTACCGTGTTTCAAAATATTCTTTCCCGATTACGACTTACGAGATCGTAATTCACCCTTTCTCTTCGTCGTTACGTACTCTCCATGGCTTGTGCCTTTCAAAACATCCCATTACTACGATGAGGTACATGTCAAACTCATGCTCTGAAAACGGGGGGTATAACAAATACCTTACTCAACATATATCTTTCGTACCTTTACTTACCTGCGTGCTTTGTAACTCCCAATATCGTCAATCGCCTTTCTTCTGCCAAAATCAAAGGTTGGTATCGGAAATCTCATTTCCTACGACTTGGCTCTATGGCACGATCTAAGAGATGAAAGAAGAGTAACCACCCTAGATGCCCCGTAGCCTCGTTTATAAATGTGGCCGGCTTCACACCAAACGAGGACTCTGCGGACACGACTTTGCGACAAACCCTAGGACGAATCGCTTTTGATACCAATTTGTCACACCCTTAATCCGATAGGGTGTGATGGGCACCCAACCCTTACCTAGAGTGAGCGAACCGCCGACTCTTATGACATTCATAATCATACGGGCCCTTAGCCATAACGTAAATACATAACAGAAGTTTTCCGAAAAGTCAAATATGCTTTTCATCTTTTTCAAAACAAATAAAAATTTGTAACATATGAAACTTATAACACAATGCGTAATAATACGTCGGCTAACATAGCCGCTTACATAACCGACATCTTATACCCACGACACTGTCTGCAAAGTCTCTAACACGAAACATGAAACCCTAACATAATAATCTGACTCGGCAGCACTCGGAGAGAATGGAGCTCGCCAATCCCCGCCGGAACATCTTCTACTAATATCTTGCTCACACAGGTGTACACGCGCGGCATGAAACGCAGCCCCCGAAGAAAGGGGTCGATACGGAATATGTGCGAGTATGTAAAGCATGGAATACAGGAAACGAGATCATACCGAAATGAGGAGCACAGAAAATGTGCATAATAGTCAGAATACCGAAGTACATGTACTTGTAATACAAATAGTGCATAAAAGGTACAGAAGACAGATATAATACTCAGAATGCTCAAAATACTTAGATTTCTTTTGAAAAACATTTCTGTCTCATATATATATAAAATAGGACATATCATAGTAGCTGACATTACCGATGTGGGATTCGCCTAAACCAATGTGGGATTCGCCTAAACCAGTGTGGAATATGCCTCGCCACTGGGTTTGCCCCACCACCGGCTCCGAAACCAACAGATCATATTTCAGAACACATGTATATGTCATATCATCACATTAAACAGAATCATCATATTATCATATCATCAGATTAAACAGAGTCACCAGATTACCGTATCATCAGAACAGATTCATTATACTATCAGATCATCACATTATCAAATCATCATGTCATCAGATCGTCAGATTATCATAGCATATGCCCTATGCGGCCCATAATGGACTCGGCGGACTGAACGTGGTCGCCCTCTCTGCCTTGGGCGCCACAACTCATCATACTTCGAAAGTTTTCATATCTCGAAGTATCTCGTCACACATCATATCATATAACTACGGTGCCGGCCAAGGGGCTCGGCGTGCGGACACATCATAACACCATAAGATTAGTCGCTCATCATACTTCGGAAGCTCATCATACTTCGGATTGTGCGCACGATAGTACCGGCCCGGGACTCGGCGAAGGAAGTAACAAAAGTGTGCACGAGCAGAATCGTGGGATCTATATGCCATTCAAAACATTTATACAGACTTAACAGAATAATCAAACAAATTATCATTTACAAGCCAATGGCATTAGTCAAATCAAACCTCTTCCGAATATTACTCGGAAACATATCAAATAAAACTTTATCAATCATATTTACGTATCAAAATTATATGCATACGAATTCTCATTTTATACATTTACACAGATTCCGTAGAATAATCAAAACGGACTATTATTTAAAAACCAAGCCCATAGTCATAGTCAAGTCCCGATTCTCCCGAATATTTCTCGGAACGCATTTAAACAGAATTTTAGCCATCATAGTTACATATCAAAAATCCTCATTACAGACTTAACAGATAACTAAGTAGTCATACTCGGGGGTCAGAGTGATAGCCATATTAAGTGTTTTTAACACGTCGTTAGAACTACACAAAGAAAAGTCATGCGGGCCCACGGGCAAAGTATCAAACCGACCCGAGCCCGCTTATGGAGGTTTGGGTCATTATATGCTACCGAACCTCCTACGGACATATCGAAGCGATCCGAGCCTTCCTATAGAAGTTATGGACGTTCGTAGTTACCGACCCTTTTTCGAACATAATCTTTTATGCACATTCATACTGATCATACAAAGGGTATAAGAATCATAATTCGACTACATTATGAATACGGATATCAAGAAGCAATGAGAATCACAGACATGCTCGGATAGTAGGAGTGGATTTACCTCGGGGATCATATCATAGCCTACTTAACTAAGACATGCCAAAGAAAGAAAGGTGAGCTTTACATACCTTGGCCACCCTTTAAGCTAATCCAAACTTGAGTCTCGACTTCTCACGATCTACAATAATGTCATTGGACACCCCACATTAACCATAAGCATTGAAGAACCCAATTCCAAGCCATCACTTTGTCTACAGAAATTTGGGCAGCATCTCCCCTATAAATCCAACATCCCCGAGAATTTAACTCGGCCAATTATTCAACAACAACCAAACCAACAACCATATAAACGACATCCACAATTAATTCAAAACACATTCTAATATCAACAACCTTCTTCCACGTAGTTCGACGACATTCCATTTACATTCCAATAAACCGCATACAATCAAGCCAACTTCATTGAACATACGTTCAAGTATTAGTCCAAGGCCATTCAATCACGATTTAAGAACATTTCAAGCAATTCGCGCAATATTCCAAAATAACCCGTCCAATACACAATGCACCCGAAACCTTCCAACTACATTAGGAACATGCATGACACATTTTCTTCTTCCGAATTCATAAACTCTATCGACAATCCACACCTTAACAACATTATTCTCATAAATTCAAGAAACTATAATAAGATCGCATTAAGCTTCAAATCAGCCCACACGGTTTTAACTTCAACTTGGATCATTACCCTTCATTTTACGTCATAGAATTCATAACGACGACAACCGAAATACTAGATAACATTAATTCATTTCTTGCATACCAAGCAGCCCCTACACGACCATTCCTCCACATACATCATTCCATGAGTTTCATTCATTTTCTACACATTACAACAACACACAAACATGTTGAATACAATTAACTCATCACTCCAACACAACTCTACATGTACACGGTTAAACACACACATACACGGCTACACTCAACTCACCACAACTTCATGAACTTCAGTCATCTACACACTCCACCACATATGCAATCATCTATAACATATGAAAATGAGGATTAAACCTTACCTTCTTCACTCCACTTCTTCATTCTCGGCTAGGTTGCCCCTTGCAAAACAAATGGTTTTCTTCTTCCAACAACTACTCCATATGATAGAGGACCTTCCACTTAGTAGACAAGCTTGAAAGGAACAATTTTTCTTGACCAAATTTGAGAGACCATATTCGGCCAGCCCTCTTGGCCGAATAGGCTCCATGTTTTTTTCCATGTTTCTCTCCTCTCTCTCTCTTGAAATTTCTAGAGTTGTGGATGATGAATTGTGTCTTATTTAATCACCACACCCATATATATATATATATATGTGTCACATGACCGGCCATGCTCCCTCTTTTCTCTTCTCTTTTTTTTTTTTTTTCTTTCTCTCCAATTTTCTAGAATTTTCTTTAAGTCATCAAAGATGACTAATTGTCTTGCTTGCCTTGTCATCTTTGTCCATATATATTTGGCCCTTACAAAATATAAGATGAACACATGTTCCATTACATGGCTTGCTACAATTGACCAAAATGTAAATGGGGCCCACGGCCACAATGCTTCTTCAAGAAGTCATGAACTAATAATAATTTCCAATTTCCAAGTTCGCCCTTAATATTCCATGACAATAATATCTATAAGCGACTTACGCATTCAAACAGAACCGGAAAATGGCCTTGCCCTTGACTTTCCGCAACTTGCTCGGAATGTCCCAATGTACAAAAATGCGGGATATAACAAGATGTGTTTGAGACAGTTTGAGATAATTTGAGACAGCGTCTGATATTTGTATGCGCATAAGCCATCTGTATATGATTCGGATTTGATGAATGTGTTTGGGTACCCAGCTCGGGCACTAGTCACGGCCTACGGGGTTGGGTCGTGACAGAGACATAGAGGACGTCAACCCGATAGAGATCATGATAGGGGTCAGCATAAGAGAGCTAGATCAGCTGGGTATTCTGGCGAGTTTCGAGGCGGGCAGCCTCAGCAGTATAGTAGATATCATTCTCAGCCAGCCCGTGAGTGCACCTCGCGGTGGCGGGTAGAGATTTGACCAGCACAGGGTATTCAGGAGCTGGTCAGGTTCATAGATGCATAGGAGTTCGGGTCAGTCGAGGCCACCTTTGCCTCGGTGTTCTCGTTGTGGTAGGCCCCATCCTGGGGAATGCCGTCTCGCTACTGGTGCTTGTTTTTCTTGTGGCCGTCAAGGCCATATTATGAGGGAGTGTCCGTATGGGGGTAATCCAGGTGGTTTGCTCGGCCCTCACCGGGTCATTTGCGGTTCATCTTCTTCTGTAGCTATGCGCCCTATGGGGCAGGGTATTCAGACACCAGCAGGCCGTGGTAGAGGCCGTGGCGGAGCTTTCAGTTCTAGCGGTCCTTCGAACGGCATATATGCTTTGGCTAGTAGACAGGATCAGGAGGCGTCACCAAATGTGGTTACAAGTATATTATCGATCTTCTCTCGGGACGTATATGCATTGATAGATCCAGGCTCCACCTTATCATATATATCTCCCTTTGTTGCTAATAGATTCAGAATAAAACCTGAGTCGATTGAACCATTTGAGGTAGCTACACCGGTAGGAGATTCTGTTATAGTAAAGCAAGTATATAAATAGTGTTCGGTGAATATATATAGTCGTCATACCTTGGCAGATTTGATAGAATTAGATATGACTGAGTTTGATGTTATTATGGGTATGGATTGGTTAGCTTCTTGTTAGGCTAACGGTGATTGTAGAAACAAGATAGTTCGGTTTCAGTTCCCAGGGGAGCTAACTATAGAATGGCTAGGGGAATACAAAGATCGCCAGGGGTAAGTTTATTTCATACCTCAAGGCAAGGAAGATGGTTAGAAAAGGTTATATTTATCATCAGTTCGTGTGCATGACTTGAAAGCGAGAAGTATCGACTCTTCGATCGATCCGTAGTCAATGAATTCCCGATTGTATTTCCGGATGAACTTCCGGTGTCTTCCTCTGAGCGGGAGATAGAGTTCACTATAGATGTGTTGCGGATACTCGACCCATATCTATTCCTCCTTACGTAATGACACGCTCGAGAGCGAAAAAATTGAAGGAGCATTTCGAGCGATTTGTTAGAAAAAGGCTTTATTAGGCCCGGACATCACCTTGGGGAGCACCGATCTTGTTCGTGAGAAAGAAAGATGGGTCGCCGCGGATGTGCATTGATTATGGCGGTTGAACAAGGTGACCATAAAGAATAGATATCCCCTCCCCGGGATTGATGATTTATTTGACCGGTTGCGTGGTGCTAAGTGTTTCTCGAAGATAGACTGCGGTCGAGCTATCACAGTGCGGGTAAGAGAGGCAGATATTCCAAAGACTGCCTTCAGGACCCGATACGGGCACTATGAGTTTAGGGTGATGTCTTTTGGGCTGACCAATGCTCCAGCAGTGTTTATGGACCTGATGAATCGAGTATTTAAGCCATTCCTAGATATGTTCGTGATTGTATTTATTGATGATATTCTGGTCTATTCACGATCAGAGGAGGAGCATGCGGATCATCTGAGAACGGTACTTGGGGTGCTCCAGCACCAGAAATTATACGCTAAGTTCTCTAAATGTGAATTCTGGTTGACTTCAGTGGCATTCTTGGGGCATATTATTGGAGCTGATGGCATTTGGGTGGATACACAGAAGATTGAGGCCGTAAAGACTTGGCCTAGACCACGACACCCACCGAGGTACGTAGTTTTCGGGGTTAGCCGGGATATTACGGAGAGATTTGTGGAGAAGTTTACTTCGATTTCGCCGCCTTTAACGAGGCTAACTCGGAAGGCGGCTAAGTTCCGGTGGATCGATGCTTGTGAACGAAGCTTCCGATTCTTTGTCAAAGAAAAGTTGACTACGGCTCCGGTTCTAACTCTTCCGAGGGACCAGATGGTTATGTCATTTATTGTGATGCTTGTGTTGGGCTAGGTTGTGTATTAATGCGACGTAGCGAGTTATAGCCTATGCCTCCCGGCAGCTCAGAAAACATGAAAGAAATTATCCTACTCATGATCTAGAGTTAGCAGCGGTAATTCATGCTTTGAAGATATGGAGGCATTATCTATATGGCATGCATGTTGATATTTATACAGATCACAAAAGCCTCCAGTATATCTTTAAGCAAGTCGAATTTACGACGAGAGAAGGTGGCTAGAGTTGTTAAAGGACTATGATGTTGATATTTTATACCACCCGAAAGCAAATGTTGTATGCGTATGCACTTAGCCGTAAGTCTATGGGCGGCTTGACGGACGTGCAACCGGAAAGGAAGGAAATAGTCGTGAGATTTATCGGCTAGCTAGTCTCGGGAGTCCGTTTGGCCGATTCGGAGATCTTGGGGTTTCGTTCGAGGAAAGTTCAGTCGAATCCTCTATTATGGGAGAGGTAAAGCGACGTCGGTACGAGGACCGTTGCAGCACGCATGTAGAGATACAACTCTTGAAAGAGAGAAGACCCCATTCGAGATTACACCTGACGGAGTACTACTATATAGGGGTAGATTATGTGTACCTGAGGTTGCAGGGCTACGACGACAGGTTATGGGGGAGGTGCACCATCCCCGTTATTCTGTGCATCCGGGGTCAACAAAGATGTATCATAACCTCAGATGTTTGTACTGGTGGGATGACATGAAAAGAGACATAGCAGAGTTTGTTGCTCAGTGCCTGAATTGCCAACAGGTTAAGATCGAGCATCAGAAGCCTGGTGGATTATTACGAGAGATGGAAATTCGACTTGGAAGTGGGGAAGAAATTAATATGGACTTCATTATAGGTTTACCTCGCACTCCACGGAAGTATGATTCCATATGGGTTATTGTAGATAGGGCGACAAAATCAGCCCATTTTCTTCCAGTCAGGACTACTTATTCAGCTGAGGACTATACAAAGTTATATATTAAGGAGATAGTAAGACTTCACGGAGTTCCCATATCTATTATATCCGACGAGGAGGTACTCGATTTTACAGCTAACCCGGAGATCATTCCAGGAAGGATTGGGGACACAGGTGAGTCTTAGTACAGCATTTCACCCTCGGGGCCGACGGGATGCCGAACGCATTATTCGACGCTAGTAGATATGTTGCGGGCTCGTGTTATTGACTTCAAAGGTAGGCGGGATGATCATCCGCCACTTATTGAGTTTGCCTATAATAATAGCTACCATTCTAGCATCCGGATAGCACCGTATGAGGCTGTATGGCGGGAAGTGCGGCAGTCACCTATTGGCTAGTTTGATGTTGGGAGACTAAATTAATCAGCCTAGATATGATTCGACAAGCTATTGATAAGGTGAAACTTATTCGGGAAAAGGTTATTAGCGACTCGGAAGTCGACGAAGTCATACGAGATAATTGACGTCGACACTTAGAGTTCCGTTGGTGATTGGGTATTCTTGAAGGTATCACCCAGAAGGGTGTAAATGAGATTCGGCAAGAAGGGGAAGCTCGGCCGGTATATTGGGCCTTATCGTATTTTTTAAAGTAAGGTAGGCTTATGAAGGTTGCCTTAGACCTACCGGTCGATGCTGGAAGGAGAAAGCGGTACACCGTTGTTCCATGTGTCTATGCTTCGCAAATGCATTGGTGACCCTTCTTAGATATTCCCGTGGATGATGTCCAAGTGACGAGAGGAGTTATCGTACGAGGAGAACCCCGTAGCTATACTTTGGATCATCGAGTGAGAAGGTTGCGTACTAAAGACGTGGCTTCCGTTAAAGTATTGTGGCGAAACAATAACGGGGAGGAGATGACTGGGAAGGCGAAGAGGAGATGAAGAAGAAATATCCTCACTTGTTTCCCTATGCCTACGGAGTAATCTAAACTCCTCGTTGATTATATTGATTGGTAAATAAAGCTATATGTTATAACAATAAAGGAGACTCCCCGAAGTCAGCATAAGACCTTGTGAGACTAGTTTAACATTCGAGGACGAATGTTCTAAATGGGGGAAGGATGTTATATCCTGTATTTTTGTACATGGGGATATTTGAAGCTAATCGCGACAACTATTTTGGGATACGAGGTACAGACTTTTAACCTCCGATTTTGTTTTAATGCACAAGTTGCTTATAAATTTTAATTGGTATGAAAATATTAATGGAGATTAGGTATTAATTAATCATGATTAGATTATTAAGTGGGATTAAGATTTAATTACTTCACTAATTAGCCATTAGTGGCCGTGTGGGCCCCACCCGTGACATGGCCAAGTGTGATTAGCTTAAGCCATGAGTGGGACACATGTCCAACCCATGGACATCCTATAGATAGTAAATTGATGACTCATTCATCAACCATCCACTTCATTTGTTCATTCACAACTTGAGTGTTATATCCCGCATTTTGTGCGTCGGAATATTTCGAGATCGAGTAAATCGAAGAAAATAAGTTTGACGAAAATTTGGAAATGTTTAAGGCGAATTTTTAAAGTCAACTGTGGGCCCACAGCATAATCTCATAGTATATGTGGGTTTTGAGTGTTTTAAAGCCTAAATGAAGTTGTCGAGTCTAGTTTGTAATCACCAATAATAGTTCATTGATAGGACATCGGAGTAGAGAATTATAGACGTTACAAAACAGGC
>NW_026719645.1:0-11161 GCF_029784015.1 Lycium ferocissimum
CGTTATGTATAAATGATTCGAGACGCATGATTTTATCTACCGAGTCCCTTAATAAAGTAGGGACACGTTATTGGTACATATGACATCGATTTTGTTATACCCGATCCTATTCACCGAGTCCCTCATCGTAGGGGCGGGACGCGTCATACACATATGTGATTTATGATTTTGACATGCATTACGTATTCTCGTCCGATATATGTTATCCTACTCGCACGTTGTTCTCCGTCCGATATATGTCGATTTGTACGATCCGTACGTATGTACGACTGTCTCGACACTGCGCGCGTATGTCCGTACGATCCGTACGTACGTATGAGTTGCCTCGACGTCGTACGTTCGCATGGTTTGTATCGGTACATATGATCCGTACGACATCACGCTCACTCGTATCCCGATCCCGATTAAGTCCGGCTCCGTCTATATATCTCCGTACGTACGCTTCTCGTCTACGTCTCTGTCGATATACTTCGGTAGCCATGTTTACGACTAAGGTCCCGTTCCATTACGTTTGTATTGTCGAGTCCGATTACGGTTGTCGATCCCTATTTCGTACTTTAGTTTGATTATGTTTTGTTTATAGTTTTTTTTTTCAAGCTTTACATACTCGCACATTTTTCGTGTGACTCCCACTCGCTCTTCGGGGTCGCGTTTCATGCCGCGTGGTACCCACAGATGAGTTGAAGATATTCCAGCATGATTGGTGAGCTCCGATTTCTCGATAATCGCCGAGTCCGAGTATGTACGTTGTGTCTTCTCGGATGGCATTAGAGACTTGCGAACGGTGTTATGGGTATGATGTGTCGTCGGCGGCTCCATCGGCCGACATGTCGATGTGTGTTATGTAATGAGAATTGTGTACAATTACAGATTTTGTCGATTTAGCTTCGCATGTATTTGATGATTATTCATTTAGAGATTTGAAAAAAAAAATTATGTGTGCGATAAGAGTCTGTGGGTTCGCTCGGCTCCGGGTATGGGGTCGGGTGCCCATCACACCCTGATCAAGATTGGGGTGTGACAATACTCACATTCATATCATATACATTGCATATACATAGTCTCTACATAGCATTTATATATACTTAGCATATTCATACTCATATTGATGTCATATACATAGCATTTATATAGCATACCCGACCACAAAGGTTCGGTGTTTCACATACCTGGCCCTACCAAGGCTCAGGGTTATCCGTACCCAACTGCAGTGGTGAGCGCGCATTATATATATATATAACAATCCTACTCGGTACTTCCTCTCTCCCAAAGTTCTTCTTATTATGTAGTTATAACTAATTTTCTGTCTATCTCCCAAATTTTTTTTTTTTTTTTTTGAACAGTAAATATGAACAGTACTTTTTT
The DNA here is from genome assembly GCF_029784015.1 of Lycium ferocissimum. NCBI lineage: Eukaryota > Viridiplantae > Streptophyta > Magnoliopsida > Solanales > Solanaceae > Lycium > Lycium ferocissimum. Next base: position 1,366 of record NW_026719645.1, read on the forward strand.
GAACAGTAACTTCGTCTTTTTTTTTTTTTTTTTTTTTTTTATGTCACGAACTTTGTTATACCGTTCATCTCTTTCTCTTAACCTTTGTTCTTAATAGCGCCTTTCTTTAACCACACCCCGGTAACCACGGCCAACATCATCCTTTATTTAGACATTAAAACGCCTCTTTTTAAACCTAGGAATTTACGGTTAATCCATCGAGGTTATTAAGAAGTTAAGAGAATAACCATATACTAAGAATAACAAATTCATGAGGATAAGGAAATAATTACTTAAACATGATAATCACAAAATAATTTACATAGTAGGGAGATTAGTACAAAACATAGTAAATAAACTTACATGGTTTGAAGAAGGAGGGAGGTTTCCCTTTCGGGGAACCCCAAAAACTACTTCACACTAGGGGGTAGTTATTAAAAGGCTTAATAATATTTTACAATAGGAGTTTAGATTACACAGATTTTTGGTTGGGTAAGGGATTGGAGCATTTGATGAAAGGGAAGGGGAATATGAAAATTTTCTAGAGAGAGGTGGTTGTTGCTCTTGTTGGTGATGTCTTCGCTTCTCCACAAATGCTGCTATTTATAGGTGTCTTGGCGGACTTCAACTTTGGATTTCAAAATGTTGAAGAATCTTTTGAGTTCAGCCGGGTGCTCTTTGGGCCCCATCGTCACGTGAACTTGTTCAAAGGAAACTTCATCTTCTTGTCCGTTAGCTGATCTGTCCATTTCATCGTAGTTGCTTTATCTTCTTGTCCATAGCTGATCTGTCCATTTACTGTAGCTGCTTTATTAAAGTTACTTTTTTGCAGATGTCTTCTAGCCGAATCTTTCAGTCTTTTGTCTCATCATGACTATTTTCTTCAGATTATTTTGCTTTTGACACATACACACACAAATATATATATATATATATATATATATATATATATATATATATATATATGTAATTTTTTTTTTTTTTTAAGTGTCTAAATTATGTAGTGCAATCGAATCAAAACTCATTCCCGAATCGTAGTCGTTTGGGTCTTGTGAATCTTGAAATGCACTTTGAAATTTACCATATCTCCTTCTTCGAACTATGGACCGGTGACATCCTTGGGCTTGGAGATAATTCTCGGGACTAGGGTTCTTGATTACATGCTTGTCTTGTTCTGCTTTTGTTTGGAAAAATCTTTCCAAAGTCTCTTTAACTACACTTTCTATATTGTCATTTTTTTTCTTTTTTGCAAGTATGCTTTTCTTGGTAGAAGTAGCTCCTTGCGTCAGTGTTTTTGGTAGTCTTCGTCTTGTCTGGAGAGATGAACATCCCTCATCTTCACTTTTTGGCAAAGTGACAGCCATTAACGGATTTGATGAGTCTTTACCGGCTACCGTTTGAACCGGACTAGCTGTATCTTTATCCGATACAGTGGATCTATTTGCATTCATCGGGGAATGCACACCCGTCTCATCCATTTTTGTCCGAGATGGAGAACTCGGGATTGTACTAATTCAAACTTAACTGCTTGTAGTCTTTGTTCTAACAATCTTGCTTGTTCCAAGAGTTTCATTTTTCTTGGATGAGTGTCTCTTTCTGTGGTTTAAGTCTTCGACGGTCTCGGTCATAGAGAGCAAAGGATCGCAAAAAATCACCTTGTCCGTGTCTTTTTTGTATATTGTACCGAGGGGTTTTATCCGGATTTTGTCCGAGAGCCGGAGAAATATAATAGTTTGGTCCCAATACTCCTCTAGCATAGTCTAATGCCTCGTTGAAATCATTAAAGCCTTTAAAAAGAGGTCTTCTTATATCTTTGATAGAATCTACCACTTCTATCCAGGTTTGAAAAATACCATTAGTTCTACCATGGACTACAACATAAAATTTAAATTTCTTATCTAGATTTTTGTCTGTAAAATATTGACAAAGTGCGTTTAGAGTGGCTACAAAATGACCATCGTCTTTTCCGTTATGCGATATCCATAAATTGTCTATAAACATGTCCGTTGTTTGTCTATTACATATTCTGGTAATACCTTAAAAGTTAAATTAGATGGCTGGAAGAATACTAAATTATTGGTTCCAAAATGTATTCTTTCTTGGGCGTTTCTGTTTAATGCAGATGTAGGTCTAAAATGAAGATTACCTAGTACCTGTTGTCTGTAAGTGTCTTGGGTTGAGGCTATGCCTTTTCCCTTGTCTGTTGTCTGAGAACTTGATGGTCTCATGCTGTTCAAATAGGAAATCAGTTAGACGTGATCTTTAATCTACTTAATTGGTCTGCTAGATTATTATCTTTTCCTTTTATATGTTCGAATGTTAAATTATAAATTGAAATAGTATCCATAAAGTTTAACCATCTTCGTCTCCGCTACTTTTATCATTAATTTTTTGATAAAATTTAACTATAGCTTCACAAATTATTATCAATATTTCGGTTTATTTAGTATATACAAATCTAAAACTATTTAAGCCATATATTACGGCTAAAATTTCGGCGTCTATACTACTCATATTTCCTTTTTCTCGGTACTTGCCGCTTTGATAAGCACATATCTTTTCTTCATTTTTATTGCTATATTTATTTGGTTTTGCCTTTAATACGGCTCCCCATCCTTCGAAGCTTCCATCCGTTTCTATAATTAAATAGTCCGTTTCTAGGGGCATATTTAAGTCCGGAATATTCTTTATTTTCTCTTTAATTTTCCGTACTAATCTAATATCTTCGGTATTAAAGTGTTTTTGACCATTTGATCCAGCTTTTGAATACAATGGCCCCGCTATTTTTCCTAAATCTTTTATAAAACTTCTAGCATAATTTACTATTCCTAAGAATTTTTGTAATTCTTTAACATTATCTAATTTATACGGCATTTCTAAGGCCTTTTTGGCTATATGCGGTTGCAATTTTATTTTGCCATCTCCTAGTACTACTCCTAAAAAGTTTATATGGTTTTTACATAATTCCATCTTTTTCTTGCTAATTATTATTCCATTTTCTACAAATAATCTAAATACCGTCTGTAGGTGTCCTAAATGTTCTTTCATGTCTTTACTAAATACTAATATATCATCCACATATACTAGGACAAATCTTTTATAGTCTCCAAATATGCTATCCATTTTTCTTTGAAAAATTGGTGGAGTCGTCTTTAATCCAAATGGCATTACTAACCATTCGAAATGTCCTTCGGGACAATTGTAAATGCGATCCATTCTATACTTTCTTCATGCATTCGTACGCCAATATCCGATTTACAATCAAATTTACTAAAGATCTTTTTACTTTGTATTCTATTTATTAGCTCGTTTTGTCTCGGTAACTTATATCCATCGTTACCGGTGTTATCATTAAGTCTTTTGTAATTTATTACCATTCTAGCTTTTCCTCTTTCTATCTCACTATGATTTCTTACCATAAATGCGGCGGATCTATGTTTAGAAGTAGATCTTCTTATTACTCCTAACTCTAACAATTCTTTTATTTGTACTTTAAAGTCTTCTACGTCTTGGTTAGTTGCTTCTATTGAGGCCTGTTTTAATTATATATTCGGATTTATTATGTCTAATTTACATACAATTTTGTTATTTTTCCAATGTTTTAAAGGTTTTTCACCTATAATTTCTATCTCATCTAGTATTCTTATTATATTATCTAAATCTTTTTGGTTTTTTATTACTCCTATCTTTTCTATCCCTGTTTTAAAATTATATAATTCGTTTCTATATCTATTAAAGTATAATTTTTTTCTATTAGATTATCGTCGTCTAGTATTTCTTCTTCTTCTAGAATTAAATTCTTTATTTCTCTTTTGCTTTTACAAGCATGTATTGTTGTCTTGACAATCCTTACAACAACTCTCTTCTTTCTTTTGTAGGTTTATTTGGTGCGGAGTAGAGATCTTCTTATGTCCGATTCTAGTTTCGGTTTTATGAGCTTTATCGGTGTATGAGTAATATTTTTTAGAAAAATTACTCCATCTCTTGTAATCATGCAACTTCCATTGTTATGTAACATAAAGTCTAACCCGATGACGAAGTCTATATTTATATTCAAGTCTCTTACCCATATTTTATCCATTTTATAACCGGGTTTGTAAAATTTCGAACAAGTGTTGATAAAGCTAATGTATGCCTTATGAACATAATGTTTATATATATTATGAGTTCCATCCATTTGCATGGCCGCAATCGGTTTGTCTAGAACTTTTATTAAATTTGGTGGAACTATTCGTTTATTTATTATACATTTAGTACATCCTGAATCTACTAATGCTAATGTTTCTATTTCATAGTCATCTATCTTAATTCTTGCAAGTATTTTTATAGTTCCTAATTTTTTATCTTCATTACATACTAGGGCTCCATGGTCTTCTATACTCATTAGTTCCGTCGTTGAATCTTGGTATTGTTCTTAGCGGTTGTATATTAGATAGATGTATTTCTTCATCTTCGCTATTTGCTTCTTTTTCTTTTCCTTTTTCTAATTTACATAACCTCGGTTTCTAATTCTTTTTATTCTAGTTTCTAATGTCATTATTCTTATACTCATAGTAGGGTCTTCTATTTTTTTATGTCTTTCTTCTTTATAAATTTTTGTCTTAAATTCTTTTTCTATACACATGATACATCCTTCTATAAAGCAATTTCTACATTTTGCTCTTTTATCTCTACTAGGAAACCATTTACAAGAGAAACATGCATTACTATCTAAACATTTATTTCTTTCAAGTCATGATTACAGTCTTCTGATATATTTGCTAAATTATCTATTTGAATTGGTTCTAAGTCTAGTTTTTCTAATTCTATCTCATTAATTAATTCTTCTCGTTTCCGAGTCCGATGAATCTGTTTTAATTTTTTCTTCGGTATCTACACTTACTATGGAGTATATACTTTCTGTGTCTGACATATATTCGTCTACATTTATTAAGGTTTCTTGAAAGTCTTCAATCAGCTGTGAATTTCGTGTCTTATTATTTATTCTTTTTGGACATGTATTTGCTAAGTGTTCCACACTTCCACAAGTAAAACATTCCAGGTTTATTTTTATAATTTCTATCTGTTCTGTATTTTCTTATATGTCTATTCCTGTCTAAATATGGTTTTTTGGCTGATGATTTTCTAAGATAGTATTTCTTTCTATTGTATTGAGGGTAGTTTCTATTATATTGAGTTCTGTATTTCTTATACCTTTTCTTTTTATAATTGTCTTTATCGTAACTCCGATTAGTGTATATCACGCTTTTACAAAAATTTATCTCATTTTGTTTTAATTGTTTTTGTATCTGTATATGCGTACATTTTTCTTGCAGTATATTCATTATATGTTGTATTCTATGTCCTATTGACCATTTTAAATTAGGATTTTGTACTACTCCGTCTCTTTTATTCCATCCGCTCTCTATCTCTCTTCCTAGAGCTCCGGTAGTTTATTAAATAATTTCCTTCCTAGTTCTTGGTCAAACGCATTTCCACTAATTGTACAATAATAAAAATAATCATTTAAAATTTTTTTTTAATATGAAACCAGCTATTTATACTTAACTCGCTCTAATTTAATTAAAGCATTTCTTTGTAGTATTACTAATCCACTATTTGGATCTTCTCCGTAATTAAAGTATGTATTTTATTGGTAAAATTGTATGGATTTGCTCTCCCATGGATACTAGGTATTGGAATTCCATTGGAAAATCTTCCTTATATGCTTCCCATAGAGCTTTAGCCGATTCTCCTAAAATGTCTCTAAGTATTTATACATAGTTTCCGCATCCGTATCATTATAGGTTTTTATATAGTCTCGCTACTACTATTCCTTTCCAAAGGTCTATTACCGAATTCCATCTTGTGGATCATGAGCTGCTATATTTAATATTTTTCCTTTATTGCCTCCTTCTGAGAATACAGGTTCTTCTATAGGCATTCTTTTTCCGATGGTTTATATATTTTCTATTGGTTCTCCCGTCGATCTAAAAACTCTTCTTCTAGGTACATTACCTGTGCTCGTGTCTACTGTGTATTGTTCTCCTGTTGTTCTTTGAAATGGACTAGAACTGGATGCACTAGATTCCATTAATTCTTTTTGGCTTATTATTGAGTCTTTTTCTTCATCACTATCTTGTATATCTTCTAATATTTTATCGAAAGCGAGCGATTTCCCTTGGTGTATATGTTCTACTCTATATCCCCAATTATCGGTTCTAGCTTCACATAATTTAAAGTGACTTATAGTTTCTTCTATTGTTAGATCTCCTAACTTACATCCTTTACATCTAAAAGTTATATTTTTGTTTTCTCTATGAAGTATTTTTGCTTCTTCTATAGCTATGTCTACTTCAAAATCTTTTTGTATTAATTCTATGTTCATAAAGGTTGACTCAGCAGGTTCATTTTCATCTAGAGTACTTTCTTCTTCTATGTTTCTTTGTGGTGTATAGTTATAATTGGTGAATCTTATAGATGTCTCTCCTTTAGAATTAGTGTACATTAGGTGTGACTGGTTGTAAAATCTTCTTTCTACTAAAGTCTTCTAATTTCCATTCTAACCCCGCGTATTCTTCAGATTTATTTTTATAGGTTTAATTAAATTTATTCCTCTATTTCCCATTAATTCTACAACATCTTCTACTTTAATTTTAAACTTAGTATTACTATTATTTGTCATTTTTCCTAAAAATCCTATGCACATTAATAAACTATTACCATTACACATTTCTTCGTATCCTTTAGTCTGTATTCCTATTTTTATATGTTTCCCGAATTCTTCTAAATTCATTATAAAGTCCTAGCTAATATAAAAAATTCCTCCATTATTTGTCATATCTACCTCTCGTTATGCCGATTATTGACTTCTTCATGTCCGACCATCTATCATCGTAAATTACTATTAAGACTTTAGTTCCTAAATTTTTTCTAGTTAATCCCTTTAATCCTATTACTATTAATCCCATATGCATTAGCGTCCTTTATTTTTTATTTGTCTTAAAGCTTCTGGATTTATTAGATTTATAGTAGTAACTTTAGTTCCTATGGCTGACAATTGTTCTTCTCTATAATGTCTATATAATTGTGCTATTCTTGAAAATTGTCCTATGTTGTATAAAGTCTTTGGATTTAATAGTTTTAATTGATTTTGTTGGAAAATCTGTATGTCTCGGTCCACATCTATTACCTCACTTAACTCGTTGGTTGTTTTCTCGGTGTTCTTCTATTTAAAATTCTTGATAAAAACTATTACCTATTCTATTAACTGAAAAACTTACTCTTGGTCTTGCGCCTTTCTATTTCTCCTTCGTTTTCTTGATCTAGTTGGAAGAAGGTCCATTTTTGTGCTTTTCTAGTTATTTTGACTTTTTCTTTTTGAGGTGTTATTTCTACCTTTTTTAATTGGTCTATTAATCTCTTCAACTTCTTTAGCGGGCTCTTTATTTTTCTCTTTTTGTTCACTTAACAATAGAACGCGCTCACTTATTACTTCTAACTTTGGTACTATTATTTCGATTTTCTTTATTATTTCTAAGATTAATGAAATTATAGTTATATTTTGTTGTGGTGTTATTTGATCTGATTTAGCGTTAGGTATATAATCTTTATAGTCTGCTGGTAAAGGTATAGACTTTTCTATTAATTTTGAGGCTTCGTGTTGAGCTAAGGTCGATCTACTCATGAAAGAGTGATTTCTTTTAGTTCTTCTACTGTCTTTTTTAATTCTTTAATATCACTAGTTAAAACTTCTATCTGTTGTATTATTTTAGAGACTATTTGGGTTGTCTTTAGTTCTATTTCTTTCGGTTTTTCTGTAATAACTTTAACCAACTTTTCTATTTCCGTCTTTGTAGGTAATTTTTCTAAATTAAATTTGTTAACTAGAGTCTGGACTTTCCTTTCTAATTCTAACTCTTGCGTTTTTAAGTAATCAAGATTTTGTTCTACTTTCTTGAAAGTTTTCTCTTGCTTAGTCCGGGATACTTCTACCACCTCTAATATTCTAGTAATGTTTTTATTATTTTCTTGTATTTTTTCACTAAAATTTATGACTAAAAAATGTGTTCAACCGTTTGTCTTCACATATATAATATATATATATATATATATTTATAATATATGATCTTTTAATATCTATATTTCTTTTAAGGTATATTCTTAAGTCTAAGTATTCTAGATTTTTTAATGTATCTATTTTTCTAGCTTTATTTATTATCCTAACGGAATCTTTATTTTACAAACTTTCTTCTGGTACTTATCCTAGTTGTATATCTTTCTATATCGTCTCTTAACCCCGTAATTCCCAAGTTATAATAAATTGTTTCTTCGTTAATCGACTTTGTAAGAGTCTATTGTTTATTAGTGATGATAATGTTTTCCGACAGTATTTCTAGCGGATTAAGATAAAGCAACTACAAGAATGGACGAATGACTAACGGACAAGAAGATGAAGTTTCCTTTGAACAAGTTCACGTGACGATGGGGCCCAAAGAGCACCCGGCTGAACTCAAAAGATTCTTCAACATTTTGAAATCCAAAGTTGAAGTCCGCCAAGACACCTATAAATAGCAGCATTTGTGAAGAAGCGAAGACATCACCAACAAGAGCAACAACCACCTCTCTAGAAAATTTTCATATTCCCCTTCCCTTTCATCAAATGCTCCAATCCCTTACCCAACCAAAAATCTGTGTAATCTAAACTCCTATTGTAAAATATTATTAAGCCTTTTAATAACTACCCCCTAGTGTGAAGTAGTTTTTGGGGTTCCCCGAAAGGGAAACCTCCCTCCTTCTTCAAACCATGTAAGTTTATTTACTATGTTTTCTGTACTAATCTCCCTACTATGTAAATTATTTTGTGATTATCATGTTTAAGTAATTATTTCCTTATCCTCATGAATTTGTTATTCTTAGTATATGGTTATTCTCTTAACTTCTTAATAACCTCGATGGATTAACCTGTAAATTCCTAGGTTTAAAAGAGGCCGTTTTAATGTCTAAATAAAGGACGATGTTGGCCGTGGTTACCGGGGTGTGGTTAAAGAAGACTGCTATTAAGAACAAAGGTTAAGAGAAAGAGATGAACGGTATAACTATATATATATATATATATACACATATCTATACATTCTACACGGCCATATAAGCTCGGGGTTTCATAGTAACCACACATGGGCACCTGTACGTATAAGCATCTTTAGCATCATTACTATCATCGTTCATTACATCTATCCTTAAAGGATTACTCGTCATATAAGGAACATGGTACAATCGTATCATATCGAGGATCATAAGCTTAGTAGCTTTTAGAGATAGGATCATTGGAGAATATCATAGACTCATAGAAGAATAGATGTTTGGCCAAAGAGCCATGCCTTATGAAAGAAGGGTTAGCTTTACATACCTTTCCGTTCAACTATTCTATCACTTGCACGTTCTCCTTCAATGCTCACGTTTTCTGCCTTCATTAGAATTATACTATCATTAGGAAATCGATAACTTAGCATACATGACTAAAGCTAGAGAGATGTCTAGAGAGAAGTGGAGTGAAGAGGGAAATGAAATGAAATAAGACTTGAATCCCTTGTTAATAACACAATTCAGCCCCGACCAACTTCTACGGACCAATATACGGTCCGTATAATTTATACTGAGCGTATGTCTGGCCGTAGATTTGGTCCAGAGAAGGGTCTCAACTGGCCGAATGTACCTACCGAACATATGGTCCGTATGTTTTTATCACCTCGCATGTTTGGCCGTATAATGCCTAGTTAATCCGAACTCGTCTTCGTCAACCCATTTGATCTCCAATCCTTATAACCTTTTTGACACT
>NW_026719646.1:0-11207 GCF_029784015.1 Lycium ferocissimum
AAGAGAACTATGACGAGACATAGAGATTATGAGGTAGGTATGTTTTTCTTTTATGCATATGGGTCGTGTGTGGCCAATTTATATTGCTATTGTGTTGTGGCCCTGCGAGGCATGTTATTGTGGGCTGTTGTGACAGGATGGTAGTGCCATATTACAGGGGAGACTCTGGCGAAATTTTTATAGAATTCCCAATGACTTAACATTCGAGGACGAATGTTCCAAAAGGGGAGAAGAATGTTACACCTTAAAAATTTCTCGTTAACGAACAGTGAATAGGACAACGAAGGGCATGAAGTATACGATGTTTTGATAAGTAGGAAATAGCATTTGATGACCCTAATCGAGATTTCAAAGACATTCGAGGTAAGAGAAGAAAGTTGCTAAGGAAAGCGAGTCATATGTTGTGTGTCGGGCAAGAATTACGAGTATCGAATTAATGATAACTTGATGATGTTTTGGAGAAGAGTCATAACGTCCCTTAGATGGTTAGTGAAGTGTTAAACAAGTGTTAAGAAGGTTCCATAAGGATTGAAGATCAAACGAACGACGGAGATCATTTCAGGGAAAAGGGAGTTATACGACCGACTTATACGGTCCGTGTAACATTATACGGTCCGTATAAAATTATACGGTCCGTGTAAAAAACAGAGATGACGATCGCTTAGTGGTGAACCATGACCACTTATATGGCGTGAAATGTTCCACGGACCATAAGTGTCCGTGGAAGTCCCGACGAGCCGAGTAAGTTCAATTATATAAATGTGTTCCCACTTTATTAATATCATTTCCTACACTTTTTCATCTCTCTCAACACCTCTAGAAGGTTCCATATACTTCATCCATAATAATTCAAGGGAAATTGATTGTCACACCCCAATCTTCATCAGGGCGTGACGGGCACCCGACCCTCATCAGAGTCGAGCGAACCCTTAAACGTTAACTCAAACCTTTTTTTTTCAAATTAAAAATTGTAAATGAAATACCAAAATCAACACGAAGCTCACGACATCTCAAAACATGCTATATATGTATATACACGACATAGAACAAGACGAGCCAAAAAGGCCGCTGCCATTTCTGTACAACAAAATGATGGCCGGCACAGCCAAACAGTAACCATAACTCCCACACTGTTCGCAGACTTCTACAGAGTATGCACTCGTACAATATAAAACTATGCAAAAATGGACAAGTCTCCGAAACAAGAGGAGCCGTCCGACTCCCGATCTTTGGTTCCCTATTAGGCCGGATCGCCGAGTCGCGCTCTTGGACCTGCGGGCATGAAACGCAGCCCCCGAAGAAAGGGGGTCAGTACGGAATATGTAAAGCATCACTGAAGCATGAATCAGAAAAGTACAACAAAGTAAGTAAATTTAGAAAACCCGAAATTATAGATTTAATGCCCAAATAAAAATAGTCCCTTCGGACGCCGCTTCCGCCTAATAATAATAATAATAATAATAATAATAATAATAATAATAATAATAATAATAATAACGTTGGAAGGTAGACATAAGTCGTAAGTGGAATGAAATAGCAAAATCTCGCACCCCGCCGGGTGGTTTGAAGAGTCTTATATAATAAAATATCGCACTCCCTTCGGAGTGGTTTGAAGAGTCTTATTTAATAAAATATCGCACTCCTTCGGAGTGGTTTTGGAAAAAAGAAGGAAAAAAAAAAACAAGTTTCGAGTCAACTTTGACCTAGTGCGAGAAGTTACGAGTATTTCGAAGCCATTTTTAAAGAACCGAAGCGCTAATCATATTAGGAACATTATTACCCACAAGATATATTACAGAACTTAATGGAGTCATTTATGAAAGTTATAGATGTTTGAACATTTTTCCAATCAAGATATGAAGATCCTAATTCAATCCCACTGAATGAATAGTACTCAAGTTCCGACTTGGGTTTCTATGAACAGAATAACCCCCGAGGCTCAAATCCAAACCTAGTACACCTAGGACATGCCAAGAGAAGGAAAGGAATAGCTTTACATACCTCACGGACGTCTTATGCTCACTTAAACTCAAATCCCGTTTCGTCCAGAATCTGCAAATGGTCACAATTACCAATTGTAAGTTACAAGTCTTTAGGGATTCATTCTTAGCCCTTTCTTGTTTACGAAATTTGGGCGACACCTCCCCTATACATATAGCATCCCCAGATTCAACCTTACCAAAACAATCAACAACAACCCAACAACAACATTAACAACATCAACAATCACAATAGAACACACAACTAGTCTTCTTCTTAACATAATACAATAGCTTCCATTCCGACTTCAAATTTTCAAACCAACACCATCATACTCACATTCACTACTAATCAAAATCATTACAATACCATACGGAAGCGTTTCATAATATTTCTACAATATATATACAACGTATACCACATATACAAACTTTCCAACATAAGGCCATAATTCTTCCAACACTTCCAAATCAATACAAACTTACATCATTTTTCCTCCGTTTAGATTATAAGAATCATAACAATACATCCAACATACCAAACAAAACAATTCATCACTATCCCCAACTCTTCCATAGCCACGGCCAACATCCATATTTTCCATTTCAACCCAATTCATTCAACTTTCATTTCCAATATAAATTTCACAAACATCCATAACTAGAATACAACATAAAATTAACTCAACCTTACCTACACCACAACACACATACACGGCCATGCACACACTTGCACAACCACACGGCCATGCACACACACACTACAATTTCATGGTATTCATTCAACTCTACATACCATAATATATATTTAACCTTCCATAACCTAGTAAAAGCATGAAATTCTTACCTTCCTTCAATGATTTCTTCTTGCCACCAAAACCACTCTCTTGCCAAACTAATTATACCAACTTGTAGAGCACCTTGAGCTTGTTACTAAATCAAAAAGAACAAGATTTATGGATCAAAGTTGATGGACTTGCAATTTTTTTTTCCTTTGTACCACTCGGCCGAATGGCCTTTGTTTTTTTTTCTCTTCTTCTTTTTTTGTTCTTGTAATTTCTTGAATCTTCTAAGGGGTGAGCATATATATATTGCTCCCCCTCATTTATCTTATCATGTGACCATCACATGCCATGGGCTTGGCCATGGCATGTTGTTTTGCCACCTCCAAGGCTTGGGCCTCAATTTCTTTATTTTTTTTTTTGGCCCAATTCTTCACAAATCATGTTTTGCAATTCCCGAAACAAATTTCCAAAATTCCAATCTTACCCTTAACCTTACTCAATATCTCCGCATCCATACTTTCATAACCGGCATACACACATTAAGAAAAATTCAAACATGACCTTATTCCTTACAAATCACAATTATGTCCAAATTTTTCCGAACGCGCAAAAACACGGGATGTAACATTGATAATCAACTTCATCAAACCAACAAAAATCAATAGTGTGAAACACATTAAAGTCATCTAAGCCAAGAAATCTCAAGAAAAGTGAGCTAGGGTTTTGGGTGCAAGAAGAGTATTCCACTCTGCCGACTTATTCTACCATTATCTAATGTAAGTTTCATGATCGTTTCATGTTATTTGAAGCATTGAAAAGTTGAAACACTTGGATTATAGAAGGAAATAGGAAATGGGTCATAAATATGGCAATAGTGTCATTGTTGAGTAGAAGCTTGGATTGTGTCACACCCCGATCTTGATCAGGGTGTGATGGGCACCCGACCCGCACCTAGGGCCGAGCGAACCCTCTGACTCTTATTCCATGCGTAAGAATTTTTTTTTTCCTCTAGGTCAAGTACACATGGCAAAGCTTACTAAAATACTCTTTCTGTTGCTTTCCGAGCAAATCGAGTTTGTAACTGTGTAAAACTTATATCATAATACAAGCTGACATATTGGCCTATGAAGCCACGGTGACGTAACCGACTTCTGTACCCACGACTTTGTCCGCAAAGTCTCTAACTCGAACATATCATCACGGCACATATACTCGACTCAAGAAGCACTCCCGGACACGTGGAGCCTACCAATTCCACCGGACATCTTCTATGCTAGCTTCGGCCTATCCGGGTTTACCCGCGCGGTACGAACGCGGCCCGAGAAGAGGCCGCACGAGCAATGTACTGAGTATGTATGACATGAATAATAACATAGTAGGAGATATAAATATGAGCAAAACAGGATATCGTAACGTGTGGTAAAGGAATAACCTGTACATGTGAACAATTACTGCATAGGAACACAAAACATGTCATCGGGTAGCAGAGTAACCTGTGTATCTGAGTGCCCCTGGGGCCGGATGCCATGCATGCTAAGCTGCCTTTAAAAAAAACATTTCTTTTCATATATATATAGAACATAACAGTATATTGCCGAGGCGTCATACCGATCCATTTAGCCATAAATATAGATGTATATAGCCCGCGTCCGGGGTAATAATCTGAGAGATACGGTTACATGTACCGTGTGCAATCCAGCGTCTATAGCGCTCTGCCCTGCAACCCGCTTGCGCGCCCGCTCGCTCCTCCCCATTTTCCCCATATACATATATATATATATATATATACATATATATATATATACATATACCATAGCATGGTGGAGCCCAAAGAAAAGCTATAACTCTATCGGAGTGACGTAAGGTCGGTAATCTCCGATTGTATTATGGAATAATCACGGGGACTTTATCTCACCTTGAAAGAACTAGTAATAAGGCGAGACTATCCATGGAGAGTAACTTCGTGAGAAATCATAGGACAGGATCATAAGACCTCATTTCGTTCACTTTAAAACTTTTGAAAGTAGTCATTATTCAAAAATAGCTTAACAGTTCATATCGTCACGTTCGTAGTAAGAACATATCCTTGGCATTCTCATCATAGACTTCTTCTCATCTCTGGCATCATTATTATCATAGAGCCATAGTCGTCGTTTTCGTCCTTAAGACCTTTAATATTGTAAAGCTTGGTTTTGAAGAAAAATAAGCATTTTAGAAAACACTTGTAAACTTCTAGTAAGGAAAATCATGCGTTGGGGTCAAGGGTTTAGTTAACACAGCTATTGTTTGGTGGTCAAAATGATAACCAAGAATTTCCATTGATTACAGTGCGGAAATAAGCCTAATGGAACAATAGGAAGAAATTCGAGAATAGTGGGCCCGCCTCGGTCAAATGAGGTGGCATACACAGTTTGCGCATAATACGCTTCATGACACTACCTATGAGGGTTTTAGGGTAGTCGGGTGTTGTTCATGCAAGTTCTAGATGTATAGGAAGCTTTTTCAGCATTTCACACAATTTCTAGTTCAATTTTACTGAATGAATAGTAGCTGTTTTCAATCTTGGTTTTCTAGAAAGGAATTATCCCGAGGCCCGTGTTCAAGCCTACTACGTCTACGACATGCCAAAGAAGGAAAGTGAAGTCTTACATACCTCTTTCCGCTCCTTTTGCTAATCCGAAGTCACGTCGCAATCCCGTCAAAATCTGCAAATTGGTCATGTTTACCCAAACCTTAATTAGGGTCCTTAAGAATCCGAATCTTGAATCAACATTTGTCTACAGAAATTTCGGCAGCATTTCCCCTGTAAATGCGCCATCCCACCAAGTTCAACTTGGCCAATTTCAATCGACAACAATCCGGGAATTCAACCCGGCCAAACTATCCATAATACCAACAATTATTCAATTCAATTCACATGATTTTCAACGATTCAATCAACATAGCAATCCATCCAACACCTCCCCATTCAAGGAATACAACGACATATATCTTCCTTTCAACTTCATAAACTATATCACCAATCTCATATGCTAACAACATCACTTCCATAAATTCAAGAAAACATATTGAAATCACATAGAACTCCAAATCAGCCCACATAGTTCTACATCTTCAACATAGGTTATTAGACTCCTATTCTCACCATATAATTCTCAACAACAATATGAACACTAAATAAATTTGATTCATTTTTCCTTCAACAAGCAGCCACCATTCGGCCATGAATGACAACTTCAACATTTCATGAGTTTCATTCATTTTCTACACAACACAGCAACACACAAACATGCACAACAACCAAATTACACTAAATAGAATTTGTTCATTATGCTTACTCCAACAATGCCACTCTTCGGCCACAACTTGCACATACAACCCTTTATGATTTTCATCCAACCCCATATACTACAACATGCACATATCATCTATAACACATGTAAAATAAGATGGAACCTTACCACTTCTCCTCCCTTCATCTTCTCGCTAGCTTCCTTGCAAGATAGAATGGTTTTCTCGTTCCAACAACTACTCCCGTAAGCAGGACCTTCTAAAGGGTTGAAAAGCTTGAAGAACAAAATTTTTCTAGCGAGTTCCATAGGGGGTTCTACCAGCCTTCATGGCCGGCCTAACCTCTCTTCTTTTGTCTCAATTTTTCTTGAATTTTCCATGGTGAAAATGACAAATTATCTTGCCTTCACAGCTCCGCGCATATATATATTTAAGTGGGAGCACATGGTCATCACATGACAAAAAAGCCGTATGGCCGGCCAAGCTCCCAATTTCCTCTAGATTTTTCTTTTTCTTTCTCTCCAAGTTTCTTGAATTTTCCAAATAATGAAAGATGAATCACATGCTTACTTAGTCATCTTTTAATTACTCATATTATGCACCCATGTGGGCCATAGCCCACCTAGAATTTTTTCCACAAGTCATGCATAATAATTTCCAATTTCTAAGTTTGCCCTTAATGTTCCATGCCACTAATATTATAAGCGACGTGCGCATTCAAACGAAACCGGAAAATGTAGCTTCGTCCTTAACTTCCCGCCATTAACTCGGAATATTCAAATGTGCAAAAATGCGAGGTGTAACAGATTGAGTTGTGGATAATGATACGTTGTGAATATGAATATGTTATGAATGACATTTAGAACATGGAATAAGTATTATATGGGAAAGAACGCGATAGTGAACATGATCATGATTATGGAGAATTGAAGTGAAATTATGAAATGCGAATAATGTAAATGAATGATGATTATTGTTTATGATATTGTGATGTTGTTATGGATGTTTGGGTGTTGATATGGAATATGGAGGGAGTTGTATAAACAAAGGAAATGCTGCCCAATTTTCTCTAGCTTTATTAAGCACGTTCTTATAATTGTTTAGCTAATGTCAATACGAATTCTCTTGAAGGTAAATGCGTGAGCATCAAAGGGTTTATAACAAGCAATAGAATAGTAAAACGACAACGATATGTGAGGCTAGTTCCTTCTTTCTAAAGCATGAATCTTATGGCATGAATTTCCTCCTTCTTCATGAATCTCCTATCTTCAAGAAAACTAAGAGTCCTTGTTCATGAATAGCCATATGAGATAAGAGATACACTAGGAGTACGATAATAATGATGATAAGCTTAAGCCTAAAGATTCTAGAGTCCATAATATGATGTTCCTATGAAGTTAATAATGCTAATTATAATCTATTGATGTTGTTCATTATATACACTTACCTTATATGCTAATTCCTTCAAGGTGAGGCATAATGTTTATGAATGCTCCATAATGTAATCGGAGGCTCACGACGCTTACGTCACCCCGATAAAGTATGGTTGATAATAAGTTTCATGTACGCATGCGTTCCATATATATTATCATGAGCATATGATGATGACATTACCCGCGCCTTATGTGGGCCGGTGCAGATGCATCATGCAGGCGGGTAGCGTATACACCATGGCCAGATGGCATGGGCGCACACTGTAGTGGGCGGCATTAGATGGTACCCCGGACGCGGGGCGCGGGACGCAGCTAATGCTGCGATTATCACACCGTACCTATATGGTACGGCGAGCATTATACATATATGCATACATGATGATGATGATGACTATGGTAAGCTAGCGTGCATTATTTTTTATGATTCACGGTCGATTCTGCATTGCTCCTCTGTTGATGCCTCCTCATTTCATTCATGTATTATTATTGTTTATGCCTTAAATACTCGGTCTGATGTTAAATGTGACATATCCATTTCTTTGACGCCGTGTTCATGCCACGTAGACAAGAAGGGGATCCGGACTCGTAGGAGCTATTAATGATGCGAGAGCACTCCATTTTTTCGGAGGGTGCCATTGATTATTCTTTTGGTATATATGTATATGTATGTTTTGGGCATGATGGGGTCCTGGCCCCATCCCTATGTCTAGCACTCCGGTAGAGGCTCGTAGATGCGCGATCGTGGGTAGTATGGTCTCACAAGTTTCTCATTGTATATGTATATATATTATTTTGATAGCCGAAGGGCTCATGTATATAAGTAAATATGTTTCAAATGAAATAGTTTTCCTATGATTATGAGTATAAGCAATATGAATGAAAGCAGATGAATAATAGAATAGGGTGCTCGGTGGTTAGCCCGGGTGCCGAGTCATGGCCCTAGTCGGGTCGTGACATCATGTTACATTCATATCCTTGTTATGTTATTTTCATTCCTTGCATACTCGGTACATTATTAGGATCGACGTCCTTTTGTTTGTGGACCGTTCGTGCCACGGGTAGATAGGCGACGAATCGGACGACAAGTTGCTTTCTCGCGATTGTGCGGGAGCACTCCCTTTGTTCGGAGTTGCGGTTCGGCTTTGTATGATTCTTTTGTGTATTTATGGGCATGGCGGGGGTCCTGTCCCGTCCTCGTCATGTTATGCACTCCAGTGGGGGCTCGTAGAAAGATATGCAGTTAGATATTTTGTGAAACTTTAGTTGTGCACTTGATGATCGGCTTCCATAGAATGTTGGCAGATCTTGTTGGAGCAAAGTAATAGGTGAGTTGCTTTTCTCTTTTATCGTTAGTTCTTTTTTTGTTAATTATTATTTATTAAATAGTAGTAAGTATTTAGTTTGTTGGAAAAGGTATTTTTGTAATTTAACTTTTAAGTTAAAAGAACCATGCTTTAAATATATATATATATATATAGAGCACACTAGTGTCGTACCGCCGATTATAGCTCTCTCTCTCTCTCTCTATATATATATATATATATATATATATATATTTAAAGCATGAAGCCCTTAGCAAAAAGTTAAATTACAAAATACCTTTTCCAACAAACTAAATACTTACTAATATTTAATATAATAATTAACAAAAAAAGAACTAACGATAAAAAGAAAGTAACTCGCTCCGTTACTTTGCTCCAACAAGATCCGCCAACATTCTATGGAAGCCAATGCCGTATGCCATTAACTAAAGTTTCACGGGGAATATCTAATCGCGCATTGTCTTTCAATTTGGTTTCTACCTGAACAGCATACGGCGTAGATGGACAAAGACCCGCCATGCCCATAAATACACAAAAATCCACAAAGCCTCTAACCGCAACTCCGGGAGGCGGAGTGCCTCGCACAAAAGCCTTATGGGAGAAAGCACCATGTCCGTATTCGTCGCCCCCATCTACTCTCGGGCACGAACGTCCAAACAAAAGGACTATATATATATGTAGCTCCGCGCGATCGATCGCCTGGGTATGTTATGATGATGGTTACGCTCATAGAAGCTGAAGACGACATGGTTATTACGCCCACAGAGTTTCGAGTTGATTCTTCTTATTGCCTCTTTACATTGATGTTTCATATATGCTTTTCTTGCCTTACATTCTTGGTACGTTCATTCGTACTGACGTCCCTTTGCGGGGGACGCTGCATTTCGTGCCTGCAGATCCAGGTAGATAGACAGAAGGACCTTCTGGTAGGTTTTTCAGCTCAGTGATTGATTGGTGTGCTCCATTTCTCTGGAGTTGCTATTCGTTGTCCGTATGCTATTATGTGTGTATATATATATATACTTTAGGTATGGCGGGGCCTATTATCGACCTTATGACAGTTATGATACTCTTAGAGGCTTGTAGACATGTGTCCTGTGCATAGTATTCTTGTGTGGCCTGCCGGCCTATGTTCTGACTTGCAATTATCCATGGCGGCCTCGTCGGCTCTATATATGTATGTATGCATATCTTGTGAGTTATTGGCTGTTGATTAGCCCTTCTTATCATTTAGTTATCCTTTGACGGCCTTGTCAGCCCATGATATTATTTAGGATGGATTGACAGGTAAAGTATGTTGGTGCTCGGTAAGCAAGGTCGGGCACTGGTCACGCTTCTCCAGTTCGGGGCGTGACAGGGACGTTGTCTTTACTTTTTGTTATATCCCGTCTTTTTGCATAATCGAAAAATTCGAAATAATTGTGAATTATGAGAAAGGAGGCCATGTTTGAATTTTTCTTAGTAGGAGTGTGGCGGATATGGAAGCTTGAATGCGGAAACGTTGGAAAAGGCGTAAGAGCAAAATTGGAATTTTGGAAATTTATTTTGGAAATTGCAAAACATGATTAAATGCAAAATTTGGGCTAAAAAAAAAAAATAAGACATAAGGCCCAACAAGGGGAGGCCCAAGCCCATGAACAAGCCCATGCAAAAATTAATTAATTTTGCATGTGATTAATATGTGTATAAGTAAGGGATGGCTCATGAAACTTCAAGAAAAATCAAGGAGAAATCAAGAAAAAAAGAAGAGCAATTCGGTTTGGAGAGAAAGAAGAAGAAAAAAAAAAAGAAAATTTCTAGGCCTTGATCTTGTTTCTAAAAATTGTTCTCTTGTGGTTTCCTACTAAATTCAAGGTCCTTCTACAACTTGGTGCAATTAGTTTGGCAAGGAAGAGCTTAAGTTGGCAAGGGGAGATTCTTTGGAAAAGGTAAGAATTCTTGTGTTTATGTTGGGGAAAAAAGTTATGTATGTGTTGTAGCATATGTAGAGTGCACGAGAATTATGGAAGTGTTGTATGCATGTGTTAGCCGTGTGGTGTGTGTTTGTGTGTTGGCCGTGGGAAGTGATGGTATGAAGAGAAAAATTGTGGAACTTGTAAGTATGTTGATCATGTTGTTATGGTTTTATGAAATAAAATGAGAGGTATGAAGAATTTGTGTGTTGTGAATTGTAGTAGGTTTGGGCCGTGCATGTGCATGGTTGTGTGTTGAATTTTATGTTGCGTTTAGTTGTAATTATGACGAGATTCATATTGGAAATGGAAGTTGAATGAATTAGTGGAAGTTAGAAATTGTAGCATGTGGCCGTGTGGTGTAGGTAATTTGAAATGGTCATGAATTATTTTGTTTGATATGTTAATTGTGTTGTGATGATACTTATATTATGAATCAAGGTTT
>NW_026719647.1:0-11219 GCF_029784015.1 Lycium ferocissimum
TTTTCCCGGAGGACTTTTTTTTGGATATACTATTTGGTGTATATATTTCACACACGGGGTCCCGTCCCGTCCTTACTAGTACTCAGTAGGCAGGCTCGTAGATACGTACGTGTGTAGGTAGTACATGCCCATGATGATCACATTGTATATTTGTATATTATTTTGATAGACCGAAGGGCTTATGCACATTATCAGAAATGTTGCAGTGATAACAGCTTCTCATGGATAGTTGTGTTAGAATAATAAATGGATTCGGGATGAGTATGATGATTAGGATAATGGGTGGTGCTCGGTAGCTAGCTCCGGGTACCCGTCATGGCCCCCTAGTCGGGTCGTGACAAATTGTATGTATATTTGGTTCGATTCCCAATGCACTTGGATGCATTTTGGGACTAGGGTTGGGAAGTTGAAATTGAGATATCGAGGGTCGACTCGGTCAATGAGACCTCCGTTGGGAATTCCGAGGCCATGAGTGCGTTCGTAGCATGTTTTTTTGTGTTTCTGTATATGTGGTTCGTGAGCACATGGCCTCAATTATTAGTCTGGATTTTGATTGAGATTGAGATAATTTTTGGGGAATTCCCCGGGGTGCGTGTTCCGCCATGGCAAAGACCATTACCGTCCGAGGCACCGTAAGGTCGCGTAGGATGGGGGCCGGGGCGGCCAAGTTCTTTTTGGCCTAACCGTCCCATCGGTCTGAGTGGACGTCGAGGCAAAGACCGTCGTCGTGGGGTTTCGATGTCGCTGTATCGGTATCGGGGCTGTTATATTCATTAAGTGTGTATTAAAAGCCCTTAGTCTATCATTTATTAATATTCCGAAAATTGAGCTCTTGGGAACTATTATAGAGGATTCTTGGAGAAGATTTTTGGTGGTAAGTCCTTCTAATCTCCTTGCTATTTCATTATCCCTAATCATCTAAGAATCCCTTTCCCTCGTTAGTTCATTAAGTGATGAAGATTAAAGGTGGGTTTAATGAATATTCTATCTAGGTTTCTAAATGATGAAATTGGTTGGGTTTATGCAAGATTATGATGTATCTATGGTTGTTAATCATATACCTTTTATTATTAGTGTTGAATTCTTGAATTTAAGAGTTAGGGTTTATACCCAAAATTGGGGGGTTCTCTTAGATTTCGAAATTGGATGAATCCTTGATTTAATTTAACAATTAGTTGATGGGTTTTGATCACCTAGTGTTTAATTGGATAATTTGCCCCCAAATTTCCCGTTTTGTCCTTGTGGGCCCCATTTCCCCAAATTCTAGGGTTGGTTTTTGACCCAATTTAAATGATAGCAATATAGGTATCGATCTTCATGATTTGTAATCTAGATTTCGGATATGCTTAGCCTTTCTTGATTACGAGGCTCAGCGGAAAGGAAAGGCTAAGGAGTGATTGTTGGTGTTATTGATGTTCGGCCATCCAGGTAGGTTATGGCTTACCCTATGGTCAGACTTCATTTAGCGAGGCATATATTTCGATAATATTGTCGGAGAAAGAATGCAAACCTTCAGGTATGAATTTGGGTTGGATATTGTCTTAGGTTGGGCCCTGTTGTGTGATAGGGGCTAGCCACCCCGTTGTGTTATGACTTGATTGTTCTATTGTTATTGGCTTGATGGCGCATGGTAAAAGTAGATGTTGGAGACTATTGATATATCTTATTCATGATATTATGGTACCT
The DNA here is from genome assembly GCF_029784015.1 of Lycium ferocissimum. NCBI lineage: Eukaryota > Viridiplantae > Streptophyta > Magnoliopsida > Solanales > Solanaceae > Lycium > Lycium ferocissimum. Next base: position 1,687 of record NW_026719647.1, read on the forward strand.
CACGTGGTGATGTTTGATACGAGGATAGTATTCTATATGACTTATGTAGTCTTTTATGATATTATTGGCGTACCCATGCTTGGTACTTCGACATACTGATCTAATTATTGATGTTGACTCATACATTGCATGCATTCTCATTCTTATTGATACACAGTTGATACATTGTTGATGCTAGAGGCTCTTTGTGATGGTGAGCTCGATTTTGGATCGAAGTGACGTGGTCGATATCAGGTAATTTGTCCCGAAAATGGTTGAGTTGTAGCGGTTGTCGAGGTTTATCTTTGGTAGTGAGGTACATGGACTTGGGTCCCCGGGGATGTCTTGAGGAAAATCCCGCATGTGGGCAAAGACCCGAAGTCTCGTCTATCTGTTAGGCAAAGATTCGGGATGAGTGGTGCATTGGACTTCGCGAGTCCTGATGGGTTGTGCTATCGAGACGTCGATACATCCGTCCGGAGTACATGTGTATATAGCATTGCATAGCATCGCAATGTATTTGCATTCATACATTATTGCACTACATTGCATTATGGCTTATATTGTGATGATCTGGTGATTTACTTTTGTTATTTGGATTTGGATTGGATATATTGTGACTTGGCACACTTGGGTTTAGATGCTACCATCTAGGTGATAACGTACATTTGGTTCTGACTTGTGCTTGACCTATACTTGATGATTTATCTGTTTATCTTACTTTATTGTCTAAATTATGTTAGGTATGCTTAGTCAGCCTATGATACCTACCAAGATCGTGGTTTTGTCTTGACCCTTTGCATTCTTTGCATTCTTTTATAAATGCTCAATTTCAGGTTTGATCTACCTCCGTCTCCCGTGGCTGATAGTCGTTATCAGGGTTGCTTAGAGCCTATAGGGTGAGCACGAGACGTCCGCTACCTTGAAGACTATTCTTATTTATGTCTTACTTTCCATTCTGAGACATATTCAGACTTGATGTATTATTACATGTCGAGACTTATATATTTCTAGCTAGATGCTCTTGTACGGATTAGACCAGACTCTGGGGTGTATTTTCTTATTTCCGAACTTGTTCTATGTTATTATCGTCAGACTTACGTGATTTATTCTCCTCCTCTTATTTAGTTATTTATTTATGCTTTTACTATAGTTGGGTTGAGGGTTCGCTTATCGAGGTGGGGAAAGGTAAGTGCCCGCACGACTTAGCTAAATTGGGTCGTGACATTCTCCCAATGTACTTGTAGTTACAGGGTAATCCACCCACCATATCGAATGTCCACGAGTCTAGTTTCTAACGTACTAAGCCGTTCATTAATATGATGTCAGAATAGAGAGTGTAGCGGTTCTATTTTTTTCCGATTCGTATTTGCACTTGCCTTATTTAAAAAGGAAAGTGACCCGGGGAAGTACGGTTGTCAATCGTATCGGGGAAAAGGAAAAAATATACTTCTACGTGGATGGTGCTCTAAATGGACTTTATTTTAGAGTCGCCACTTAATTTTTAGGAAATTAGGGGAAAACCGGTTCGAAAACGGTTCATTCAAAACGGTTAAATTTTAAAAGAATCCTTATCTAACCAAAGTTCGGGTAAAGGTTCTGCTGATCCCCCGGGGAAGGTGTTAGGCACCCCAGTATTAAAGATCCATAAAATACGGTTGACCTACGGGTTCTAATGGTATACCTTTGTAGATATAAATAGTTTATAGTTCAAAAACTGCTTCGGTTTATATTTCCGCAACAAAAAGTTAGTCATTCATGCAAAACATATCACATTTCAAGAAACGAAAGTGGTAGAGTTTTGCCCAAAAGTGGACGTTGGGTTTCGGACTAGAACACTTAGGTTAACTCCCGTAGGCCTTTAACCTAGGAAGAACACCACGTAAGGCCACCTGAGTTTTAGTAAAAGGTTTTTAGTCTTTAAGTTTTATAAAAATCATTTTTTAGGCATACTATTATTATCCATTTTTTACTATATTTTATATTTTTTAGATTTTTAGTCATTTTAGTCCAAAGTAGTCCAAGTTACTATAAATGGTCAAAATAGTCCATAAAGTCTTTAAAGCAGTCCATATAGTCCATAGGTTTATATCAGTCCATATGTTTTAAAATTGTTCAAATCAGTCCTATAATTTGCGAAATTGATCTTTTTTAGTCCAAATTATACTAAATCAATCCGTTTGAAGTCACAAGGTATATCAAAATTTCCAAAATCAGTTTTGTGTAGTTTTAAAATCAAGTTTATGCAACTTTAAATGTGGGATAACCTTATGGTTCAATTTATAAATAAATACACAAGTATAGAATGTAATTGGATAAATAAAGAGATAAGGGCATTAGGCCGACCAAGCTCGAAAATAGAAATACATATGCAGCAGGGTATCCTTAGGGTCCAAAATTACGTATGCTCCATGGTATGCTCCAAAAGAGAGGTTGACCCGATCTAGATGCGTTATTGGGCCTTGTTGGGGCCCACCCACGTTTTGGGTGGATAAAATACAAACGGGTATGCATAATATTAGTATATATTCGTAAATCAAACTGAGTATAAAATTAAGACTACAATAATTATTATAAAGCCAAAATGAATTATAACTTATTGGGCCTGGCCCATTAATAATAATCAATGGCATCAAATAACCAAAACGGCCTAGATATAAAATAGGCCCAAAATAGTAGTAATGATAAGTCAAACATAGAAACGCAGATGACAGGCCCAAATAACAAGCCCAAGCTAAAAAAATTCTAAGTGCCAAGACGTAGTATACATGATATACCAGTGGTATACTACTCCATTTTTCTCAAATTTTCCTAAGTGTCAAAGCTGTGATATACCTACTGAAATAAAGAGCAAAACCCATGAAAGGGAATACCCTCTATACACCTGATGTACGCCATACATTCAGCTGATATTATCACTTAAACATCTCCCTTAAATCACAACAGAAAATTCTAAACCTACCCAATGATCTTAACAATCTCCAAATTATTATTTTTATCTGTCAAACAGGGCCAACATAAGCAGGCATAGTTTTGAATACTGGTTACAAACACAGAACAAAGGTGCCACAGGGTTGTTTAGCAAAAAACAAGAAAGAGAACCTAAGTAGTTTCAAACAATGCAAGGGTAGATAATGCCAGGCACAACAAATGTTTGAAGTTCAGCAATCAGCAATGGCATAGTCAAGAGGGGCATGGTTGGTTTTAGAATGGCAAATGGGTGGCAACAACAATGGCAGAGTAAGGAAAACACGAGAAATATTTAAACAAAAAAAGACATGGCAAAGGTCACAGTTATCATTCTCAAGAATCTTAGTTTCTAGCTCATTTCTAGGAGGTCAACAATTAACAAAGGTAGGGTGATACATCATCTAGTCTAAAGCTCATTTTTAGCCAAGAAGAGACTAAACTAGTGCTAGAAAACCATTTTCCTTTTTTTTTTTTTTTTTGAACCCATCTCCCTTTACTAGAAGTCACGGAGGCAAGTTTTTATGGTTCAAATTCATTTTTTGTGTCAGTTTTAGTTTAAACACACTAAGTATTAATCAGATTCAAAGCACAGATCCCTCAATATTCCCCAGGTCGCTAAATTCAGTTTATGTTCAATGTTGGGCACGAAAGTCTCAACTGATCACAAGGACCATCTCAGTATATAGGCAGTTTCTTAGAACATTTGCAGGGTCTTAAATGATAGTTTTAGCTTAGTTTCATTCTCAGAATTTAAACAAATAGTCCTAAACACAAATGTTGAATCAAGCAGTATCAGGACACACAGAGTAATCAAGACAGGCTCAACAACAAAGTTTAAAGCCATTTTAAACTAGTTTTAACCTTAAGCAATTTCAAATACTAAGTAAACAGGTCTGCAATTTTAAAAAGCATTCCAGGTTTCAGTCAAGCTCTATTGTGATCAACTTCTAGCCAATTCTAGTCCCCCAAAATAACCTCAGAATATAGCAAATATAACAGGCTAACAAAAGAGTCTCCAGGACGCTATAAGCTTGTTCTATTTCCAGAACTTGCACAGAAGAGCCACATGTACAAGTAGGAACCTATGAGGATCACAATGGGTGCATGGATGCTATCCTAGGCTGGAAATGAAATGCCAGGTGTAGCATGGTTCAACAGTTGGCAAGGAGGTATAAGCACAAGTCAAGGAAAATATGAATAGCAACCTATGACTAGCACATCAAAGACAGGATCCACAAAGGTATTCAAAAGTCTCAGAAATCATGTTAAAGGGGGCATGAAACTTATCCTAGGTCTTTTACAGTATCAGACATGGTTCAGTTTCAAAGAAAATAGGGGAGAAGAATACATATGAGTCAATCTCAGATTTCACAAGCAAATGACAAGAAGGAGGTGTGTCACAAAAGTAAGTACCACACTTAATCTTTTAAAACAGCTTCAGTCCTAGTTTAGATTCCCTACACCTAGTCTATTAGGTGATCATATTAGGTAAAGAGAACCAAGTAATCTATAAGCAATCCATGTGTAACATACAAGTCACAAGTGACAAACCAACATGAACATTGCAAACAAGTAACCAATATGAGACATGACAATGGTCTGTAAGTCATAAGCAAATCAGAAGTGAAAAGAGATTTCAAGTAGGAGGAGTGATAGGTTTCAAGAATTTCAAACTGAGACAAAGGGGTTCATGGCACTGTCCTAGGTGCAAGAGATGGTTCATTAGACAGGACTTGATTCAAACAAACAAACAAGGCTAAGTAACTGAACATTACAAGTGAGTTAAGTACAAAAAGATCACCCCTAATCATGGTTTGATTTTAAGATTCATTTTAGTCTACTAGGTGATCATGTTAAGCAAGAGGGACTAAGCAATCTATAAGCAATATCAGCATAAGGAGGGTACAAGACACAAATGGCAGGTTATATGGGCACTGCACACAAATAAAAAGCAGGACACAAGATAGGAATGAGACAAAATCACCAACAATACTGATCCTTTCCTAGATTCATTATTACATCTTAAAGTCAAGGACACAAGCCTTTCTTGTTACGCCTCGAAAATTTTCCCGTACTGGAGTGATGAGTAGGACCATGAAGAGTTGAGTGTGTGGTGTTTAGATAGGTCAGGGATGGCTAAATATGAACTCTGGAAATCATAAAGTTGCGGAGAGTTTTTCAGCCCAGTGGTCGTATATAGCACTATGCGACCGTAAAGTGATTTACGGACCGTATAGTGCAATCGTCCTCAGCTTTGTTGAAAATCTCAACTTTCCGTCAAAGTATGAAATGATTAAAAAACGACTGCAGACGGCCCGTAAACCGTTTCACGGACCGTAAATCGGCTCGTAAAGAGCAATGTCCCTCGGCCCAAGCACACGTTTTTTTTTAAATGCTTAAACACGACACGGACGGGCCGTAAACCATAGTACGGTCCGTAAATGTTATAGCCCGTACTTCGTACGTTCGGATGTTGCGAGACAAAGGCGAGAAGTTAAGGATAAGACTATGTTCTAAAATAATTTTAATGTCGAGTTGTTAGGGATATTAATTGTGGACAATGGTAGTGTGGAAAACATCGAGAGAGGCTGGCAAGAAGAGAAATTCGGAAAATGGGTCGTGGAAATAATGCGGAAGGTTAGGGACAAAATGGTAAGAATGAGAAAAAGTCGAGGGGTAAAATAGTAATTTCACAAGGTTCAAGAAAAATCCTTGGAGGGCCAAATCTTATATAAGAAGACACTTGGCCTTCTTTATTAAATTTCAAGAAAAAGGGAAGAAAGCTCTAGAAAAAAAAATGAAAGGGGGCAAAGTGTAAATAAATGAGGGACTAAAGTGTGCAAGGGAAGACATTTGGTCATCTTTGACCAAGTAAGAAAATTCAAGAAAAGGAAGGAAAAATCAAGAAAAAAGAAGAAAATTCTAGAGATGGAGAAGGAGGATATAAGGTTATACTTGAGGACTAAATCATAAATATGGATAAGTAGTGGAAGACACATGTATATATATGTGATCATCTTTTTAATTGAAGGAAAGAGGAAAGAAAGAAAGAAAGAAAAAATGAAGGAGAGAAAGGAGGGTCACGGCCAAGGTGGGGCATTTTTGCCCCCAAGAAATCTTGTCCCAAAATTCTTTTCTTCATGTATTTATACTAATTCAAGGGTCCTCTACAACGTGGTATAATTATTTCGGAAGATAGAACGTTCGTTTCGACGATTCCACACCTTGGACAAGTGAAGAAGTTAAGGAGGAAAGGTGAGATTTAATCCCATTTTATATATTATGAGGAGTTTGTTTATATTGTAGTAGGTAGAAATGGATAGAATTCATGAAAATAGGAAAGTTTGCATGGTGGTTGTATGTATATGCATGGGGCCGTGTAGGTAGCATGGTATGGAAATGAAGAATTAATTTATTTAGCATGTCGGATTGTTGTATTATGAATGGTGGTGCATGTTGTAGAATGGAGAAATGAACGAGAAACATGAAATTATGCATGTTGTAGTTATGACCGAATAGAAGTAGTGTTGAGAAGGTGTGATGAATTGATTTTATTTTGGTAGTTTGATTGTTGTGTTGTGGAATCCATGATGTAAAATGAATGAAAAACCATGAATATAATAATGTTGGAATGGTAGCCATATGGAGTAGTGTTGGCCGTGTATATGGGTTGTGTTATGTGAGAGGATTGAATTAATTTTATGAAGTATGTTGGTTGTTGTAATGTGTAGAAAAGATGGAAAATCCATGAAGATATGCATGTTAATGATAGTTTGATTATATGTGGTTCGTTTGAATATACGAAGTTGGATTGAATATAATTGGAATGTGTTGGAATATTTGGAGAAGGGTTATTAGCATTATAATGTATCTTGAATAAATTGATAATGTTGTTGACAAGAATTGTTGGTATTGTTGATAATTTGGCCGGGTTAAATTCCCGGGATTGTTCTTGATTGAAATCGACCAAGATAGACTTGGTGGCATGGTATATTTACAGGGGAAGTGCTGCCGAAATTTCGGTAGCCAAGTTTCATTTAAGAATCCCATTTCAAAATGCGCTAATTAACATTTGGTAAACATGACCAAATTGTAGATTTTTGGCGAATTTGCAATGTGGATTTTGGGAGTATAAAAGGAGCGGAAGGAGGTATGTAAGACTTTACTTTCTTTCTTTGGCATGTCCTATACGTATAGGCTTGATTTCGCGCCTCGGACTTCCCTAACTCTAGAAATCCGAGATTGAAAACTAGTTACTATTCATTCGGTGGCATTGAACCAAAAAATGCTTAAATAGTGAGAAAGGTCGAAACACCCTAGGACTTGCAAGAATACGACCCGATCATCCTAAGACTTCCATAAGCAACATTATGAAATGTATTATACGTAAATTGTGTACGCCGCCTCATTCGACCGAGGCGGGCCCACTATTCTCAAATCTCTTCTTATTGTTACATTAAGCTTATTTTCATGCTATAGCTAATAAAAGTTTTTGGTTATTGTTCCTAGTATCAAATTAGTAGTTGTTTTAACTAAACCTTCGACCCTGACGCATGATTTTTCTTCTCTAAAAAGTTTACCTGGGGTTTTTCCAAAATACTCGCTTTTCTTTAAAAACCAAGCTTTATAACATCGAAAGTCCTACTAGCTAAAACGACGACCAGTTCTATGATGACAATAATGATGCCAGGAATAAGAAAGGCATATGACGATAATAGCCAAGGCTATGTTTTTCAATGGCTATGACGATGTCAAAAAAAAAAAAAAATGAGAATGGTACTATGATGACTAAGACGAGAATGATCTTATGTCTAAGGTTCCAAAAGTACATGAAATGCTACACTATGATTCTACTCCATGTTTATTCATAATGTTGACCTCCATTGATTGTCTCGCCTTACTACTAGTTCCTTCAAGGTGAGATAAAGCGCCCATGGTTATTTCACAATAAAATCGGAGGTTACCGACCTTACGTCACTCCGATAGCGTTATAGCTTTTCCTTAGGCTCCCATGCATGTCGTTAAATTGTTTATATAATAATGTATATAATACACGATATTGATGAATGTATTTGTATACTGACCTTGTATATGTGGGGAACGGGAGACGCGGCAATCCGTGTCCCCGATTCGGTGGCTTATCATCCGGACGCGGGATGCCCGGACGCGGGATTTATGGGAGCCGTACGAGGCGTACGGTTCGTGCTATATATATATAATATGATATACTTGGGACACTTGTTGAGGGAGGGGGTTGGGAGAGCCGATGAATTCGGCGTCCGTATAAGTAAAGAAATACCGTTTTACGAAAAGTATCTCGTTTTCTATGTACAAAAACAAGAAACACGTGTTCGGAAAAGAAAAAGAAAAAAAGCTAGGCGTGCGTAGCCTCCGCCCCCGAGTGGCACTCCCGTATACGGTGTTTTCCTCTATCTTTGTGATACCATCTATGTTTCCCTACGATTATTGCTTTGCACAAAGTTACCATATTACCCATGATATGTCTCATACGTCACGCCTTTTACTATCTTTTACCGTGCATGTCTTACATACTCGGTACATTGCTCATGCCCCTTCTTCGGGGGTGCTGTTCATGCCACGCGGTACACCCGTACGGATAGAAGCCGGGATAGAAGATGTTCCAGCGAAGTTGGCAAGCTCCATTTGGCCTGGAGTGTAGCGAGGTCGGAGTACGCGTGCCGGGATTTCGATTTCGTTAGAGACTTTGCGAGACGAGTTATGGGTTCGGGGTCGAGATTGTATTATGACACGAGTTATATCGATTACATATTTTATTTAACTTAAAAGCAACAAAAGAGTATTTCGGTCATCTATTTATGTTTACTTGTCTTAAAGGTTTTCAAAAAAAAAAAATTTACGTAGTAAAAATTAGTCACGGTTCGCTCGGCTCGGTCACGGGGGTCGAGGTGCCCATCACACCACCTCGATCAAGATCGAGTGTGACGATGCGTGGTTTAAGACCCTTGTTCACCGACGGGAATTCATTAAACATCAATGTTGGAGTTATTAAAGGGGACTTAGGCATCATTTTAATTCATTATCCATTCATACAACTCGAAGACTTCTAGAAATCTCCTAATAATTCCTCCACAAGAAAACTAAGGAGATCAAGGATCAATAACAAGATTTGAGGAGAATCAAGCTTAAGAACCTCCATTAAAGCTATCTAAGTCAAGAAATTCCAAAGAAGGTGGAACTAGGGTTTTGGCTAAGTGAAGTATTTCAACTTAAAACTCGTCCAACCATCATCCAAGGTAAAGACGCAAGCGTTAAAGGAGGACGAGCAAGTTGCAAGTAATTAAACGACAAAGGTATGTGAGGCATTACCCCTCCTTCTAAGGCATGAATCTTATGTATGATTTTCCTCTTTCTTCATGAATCTCCTACGTTTCTAGAGGTGAAAGTCTAAGTTCATAAATGACGGACTCGGGCAAGAAATATGCTATGAATGCGATAACGACTCTAGAGACCAAGATATGATGTTCACGAAATCAATAATGATGATCACGATCCATTGGCCTTCCTTCTTATATGTACTCACCTTAAATTGTAAATCCCTCCAA
>NW_026719648.1:0-11110 GCF_029784015.1 Lycium ferocissimum
CCATCTCCCACTCCTCCACACCTCAAGACCTCTCTAGAATATTCCATACATCCATGAGAAAATAAGAGAAATCAAGGATCAATAACAAGAAGTCAAGAGAATCAAGCTTAAGAACTCCATTAAAGCTCCCAAGGTCAAGGAATTCCAAGCAAGGAGAAATAGGGTTTTTGGTGCTAGAAGGTGTATTATCATTCAAGGTTTATTCCTCTACCATTTGAGGTGAGTTTCATGAACTTTACATGTTGTTTGAAGTATTGTTAAGATGAAACACTTAGATTATGAAAGAGTATGGAAAATAGGTCATAAATGGGTGAATAATACCATTGTTGAATAGTAGTTGAGGTGAATCATGAAAATGGTTACGTTGAGATTGTGAATGTGTTATAAATGATATTTAGGGCATGGAATAAGTATTATAAGTGAACAAACGTGACAATGAACCTTAGTCATGAATATGGAGAATTTAGGTGAAATTATGAAATGCGAATCATGGAAATGAATGACGATTGTTGTAGCTATTTTGTGATGGTTATTATGAATGTGGGGAGTTGATATGGAATAGGGCGGAAAGTAGTATAAACAAAGGAAATGCTGCCCAAATTTCTATTGCTTTAATGAGTATGCTTTTGTGACGATATAGTTAATATCGATACGAACTCTCTCGAAGGTAAAGGCGAGGACGTCAAAGGAGATCGAGCAAGCTATAAAGTAGTTAACGACAAAAGGTATGTGAGAGTAACTACCCTTCCTCCCAAGGATGAATCCTATGCACGATTTTCCTCTTCTTCTATAAATCTCCTATGCTTCTAGAGATGAAAGTCTAAGTTCATGAATGACGAGACGGGACAAGAAATACGCTATGAATACGATAACGACCCTAGAGACCATGATATGATGTTCTTACGAAATCAATAATGATGGTCACGATCCATTGACATTCCTTCTTATATGTACTCACCTTAAATTGTGAATGAGAGCATATAGATAATGGCATGAGCGGTATTCGGTGGTTAGCCCCGGATGCCCGTCGCGGCCCGAATTTCAGAACCGTTACACAAACCCTTGATATGGTATTTTCTTTTAAGTGAAACCTTTTAGTAAAAATTTGATAAGTATGATTTTATATAGTTGCGATTGTTACTACTTCCAGATATGTTTTAAATTATGCGCATGATATGAGGAAGTTTATAAATAGAATTTTCTTTACTTTAAAAAAACTAAGATTTATTTTCTCATAATACAAGAAAGTTATCTATTTACCGTTTTGAGAATTTTTAGTACAAAAAAATTGTACTCTTGATATTAGATTGGAAACATTAGCATTTTGATAAAATATATTTCTATTACCATGTATAATGGTTATCCATTAATAGATACATTTTTAAATAGATAATATTAGCCTCATAGTTCTTATTGTATAAGTATTAGTTTTTATGGAATAAATTGTATTACCTTGTGTAAATAAGATTATAGTTTAAGAGAACTTCAAGTATAGTACGTGGCCATCTGATGGTCTCTAATTTAATTAGTAATTCCTTCTCTTTAAGGTAAGTCTTATAATATTGTAACTTAATACATACGTATATGTCCGGATGTCTTCACCGTCATTTTATAGCTGTGTGGCACAATTTTGTTTAATCTCTTTATTTGATCTCTACATGGCTAAGCAAGGTATATTTATCATTCTAGTCATTGATAACCGTCTCTAGAAAGTTATTAAACAAAGGTGCCATTAGTTTAATCAAATTATTGGGAATTAGCTTCTTCAATACATTCACGAACGTAAATGTACAACTTTAAACGATAAAAAATCCTTGCAAAATTTTGAAGTAAGTTTTGGACTCTTACAAGATTAAGGTTCATTGAGTAGTAGGGAGTCATGGAACCATCGTTAGCTAGGAATCACCCAAGGTATGTAAGACTTCTCTTCTATCGTCATCTACGTGCTCATGTGAGCATTATATTATTTTTATGATAAGAACTCACGCGACGGTGTTCGAAAGCCGTGAGTTCAAGTCATAGTAATTGTATAAATAGGTTATGGGTTACTTATCGTATGGAGATTGGTTGGGGGGAGGGGGGTATGGTAGCTCGTGTAGAGCTTGTTTGTTGTTAAAAGGAGGTCGGGTGTGGAGTACACCATTGTATAAAGCCTCGGGAGCTTGTCTCTCTCTGATTGCTTGACGATAGTATTGGTATTGCTGTAATGTTTGGTTGGTTGTTGTTAAGTTGATATTAGCCCGTTTAAACAGGTTAAGTGTATATTGGAAGGCTTGACTCGTTGTAGTCATTCGGAGATTGAATCAAGGTACGTAAGGCTATTCCTTGACTCGCCACTACGGCACGGCGTGTGTTAATTGTTGCTTATATGACCATGAAGTCTAGAGCTTACAGTGTATTGATTCCATGTTATAAGTCTTATGTGTTTCCTAAAAAAAATGTTCTATGTCCAAAATCAGTTGTCACTCTAGCGTATTACTCTTCGACTTGATTTCTGAGCTATCATGATGGAAGTAGAGTTTCCCCTTAGGCGGAATGATATTGATAACTTGTAGATTCCGTTAATGTTCTCTTACATGTATTATGGAGTCCAGAGTTACAAAAGAAAGCGCATCGTTTCCACGTTGTATGTCTCATAAGTTGAATAAGAATATATGTAATATGTTTCGATGTTGGTATTCCATTTGAATGGTTACCTCCCTAAGTAAGTTTTCAAGACATCATCCAAAAAAGGGCATAGAACGCGTTTAGGACCAGAGGTGTTGAGAGTTCCTAGAATGTCATTAAAAGGAGTTGTAGAACGTAGCGTAAGATGGGTGGATATTGATAGTTCTAGTGGTCATTATTTCATTGTAGAGAGTTAAATAAGACTAGTCATGTGGAAGCTCCTAAGGATCATAAACGGATAACGAAATGCTGCTTAAGGTGAATTGTATAGTTAACTTTCATGAGATTGTTGTTTGATTATAGATTCTGATATAAAACATGTTGTTAGATAGGAGTTATAGTAATGGGGCAGTAGGGTGTTGGCTAAAAAGAATGTCACCCTATGGCTAGTGGTCAGGTAATGGTTAAGAGGTTATAAAGGGTAGCGTATGATGAATCATGATTGATGATACTCAGGTCACCGCTGTTGGATCGTTGAGTGTCCCTTAAGATAAGTTATGACAATGTGATTAGGTAGAATAATGTTGATGGTTTCTAAAGTATGGTTAAGGGAATTATAAGATTTTAGCTAAGATAAATGGTATTGATAGTTCTTTATGGTCAGAATTGGGTATAGAGGGATCATTTAAGGTGAACATTGTTGATAGCTCCTAAAGAGCACTAATGGGGAATACATTGATGTGTAGGACGAGTTGTATGGTCAGTTTATGGTGGTAGTTGATGGGATGTTGATTTGAAAGTAAGATGAATCAAATGATTAGTTGTGGCCAATCCTTGACGAGTCATAAGGTTTATGGGAGTTAAGTTATACGTATGAGGTTCAAGAGGTATCTTTGAAGAGTTCTAGAGTGTCTGGAGGTACATTAACTCCATGTCATAAACTCTGTAAGTTAAATAAGGAAATACGTTATGTTCATGATCTGGTTTATCATTCGAGCGTATTACTCCCCAGTTCAAGTCACTAAGTTGTCATTAATGTATTAGAGTCTCTCCCTTAAATGGATTGATATTAATAGTCGCAAGTAGGCTAAAGGGATTATAGATCACTGTCTAAGATGGACACAATGTCGATAATTTCTAGATGATCGATATGGGGTTATAGGGCATAATGTAAGAAGAATATTGTGTCGTAAGAATTTAGATTCCACCATTGAGGGTATAGAGCTTCTTCTAAGATAAATCGCATTGACCTAGTCGACCACAATCTTTCCAAAATAGGATGGACCGCAAGAGTAGAGGATGGTTTCTAAAAGTATCATAATAAGGTCTGTAGAACTGTAACTGTGTATGTCTAGATCGTATTCATCTTCTCCGATATGAAGTACTACCATATGTTTCTCTTTGTAGATGAGTTCCAAAGAATGGAGCGTCATAAGTCTTCTACTTCTACACAGTTATTCCCTCCATGAGATGTTATCTATCAACTCCTCGTAAATGATTAGACCCTCATTATTATGAAGTCATATGTTCCCAAGGGCCTTAGCTCTATAATAAGAGCAGAAAGTATGTTAAGGATATCCTTTCTTTATCCTTGGCAAGAATCTATGAAAAGAACGAAACGAATGAACAAGCGTTATCCATAATGATTCCATTCTTAGAAAGCTAGACAGCTTATGTTTCTTTGGACTCCTGATAATGATCTTGTTTCATGTTTATGATTCCTTGAATTGATCTGATGATCATTGATCTAGTAGAGGTGAGAGATGTTGATGATGTTAGATCCATAGTGATATTCGGAGGCTACCGACTCTACATCACTCCGAAAGACTCAGATGTCATCTTTATGAGTCCTTCATGCATTTATATATATGTACAACTATTTTCACAAACCGCGCCGCGATATAGTCGGCCGGGCAAGCACGTAGATGTGCACACCACTGCAGTGGGTAGATTATGATGATACCCCGGACGCGGGATGATATGATATATGGATGGGCTGTACGTTCCACAGCACTGACATTTATTGATCGGGCTGTACGTTCCTCGGCACAAACAGTTATGCTATATGTAAATGATTTTTGAAAGGAAGCATGCATATCATACGCCCTCAGTGGCACTTTCAGATGTACAGAGATATACAGATCATATATGCATATGCATGATATTATGTATTTCATGCTTCACAGAAATATTCAGATGTACAGGTTGTTTCTTATCCTCTTTAGATTGATGCCCTTACATATGTTTCATGTCTGCCTTACGTACTTAGTACAATCATTTTGTACTTATGTTCCTTGGCTGGGGGCACTGCATTTGTTATTCTTTTCCACATTGTAGGTTCAGATTTACAAGTTGGCAGACCATCTTGATAGGCAGTACAGACTTTCGGCGAACGACTATACGCTCCAATTCTACCTGGGGCTGAGTCAAGTCTAGGGTTCTTCATTGATGTTAGAGATTATGGGCAGCTCGGGGCCCTGTCCCAGCACTTGTATTAGTTGTCAAGTGATAAGTACTCGTAGAGGCTTCATAGACGGTGTATGTGGGTTTAATGTATTCAGTCACATATGTACGAAAATCATTATGTCTCCCTTTTGTATCTCAAGTTATGATATATAGTTTGTTACAATTGATAGTAGTTGCACATAGAGCGTGATCCCTCCCATTCAGATTTGAGACGTGACAGAGTGGTATCAGAGCAGTTCAGTCCTAGGGAGTCTGTGAAGCCGTGTCTAGGAGAGTCCTACTTATGGGTGTGTTGCGCGTCACACTTATAATTGGGAGGCTACCGGGCATTTAGGAAATGTCACCCTTTTTTCACATGCTAGATCGTGCTATTGAATGATGTTATGAGATCATTCTGGTTCGTATGAATAAGATTAAAGAGATAAGTAACCTTAATGTCTTTATAAGATCAGACATGCCAGAGCTCAGGGTAACAGTCCAACATTCTAGGAAGAATGTTCCTAGGGGGGAAGGATGTAACTCCTCGTACCTTAGTGTTAGGACGCATCATTGTAAAACCAAATGAGTTGGAAGGGATTAAGGTCATACATGAGGTTATATATGTAAGACTTCATAAGTTTGCCGAATTTAAGAACCGTTACACAAACCCTTGATATGGTATTTTCTTTTAAGTGAAACCTTTTAGTAAAAATTTGATAAGTATGATTTTATATAGTTGCGATTGTTACTACTTCCAGATATGTTTTAAATTATGCGCATGATATGAGGAAGTTTATAAATAGAATTTTCTTTACTTTAAAAAAACTAAGATTTATTTTCTCATAATACAGGAAAGTTATCTTTTTACCGTTTTGAGAATTTTTAGTACAAAAAATTGTACTCTTGATATTAGATTGGAAACATTAGCATTTTGATAAAATATATTTCTATTACCATTTATAATGGTTATCCATTAATAGATACATTTTTAAATAGATAATATTAGCCTCATAGTTCTTATTGTATAAGTATTAGTTTTTATGGAATAAATTGTATTACCTTTTGTGTAAATAAGATTATAGTTTAAGAGAATTTCAAGTATAGTACGTGGCCATCTGATGGTCTCTAATTTAATTAGTAATTCCTTCTCTTTAAGGTAAGTCTTATAATATTGTAACTTATACATATGTATATGTCCGGATGTCTTCACCGTCATTTTATAGCTATGTGGCACAATTTTGTTTAATCTCTTTATTTGATCCCTACATGGCTAAGCAAGGTATATTTATCATTCTAGTCATTGATAACCGTCTCCAGAAAGTTATTAAACAAAGGTGCCATTAGTTTAATCAAATTATTGGGAAGTAGCTTCTTCAATACATTCACGAACGTAAATGTACATTCGGACATAGCTTTAAACTACGATAAAAAATCCTTGCAAAATTTTGAAGTAAGTTTTGGACTCTTACAAGATTAAGGTTCATTGAGTAGTAGGGAGTCATGGAACCATCGTTAGCTAGGAATCACCCAAGGTATGTAAGACTTCTCTTCTATCGTCATCTACGTGCTCATGTGAGCGTTATATTATTTTTATG
Organism: Lycium ferocissimum; assembly: GCF_029784015.1. Classification (NCBI taxonomy): domain Eukaryota; kingdom Viridiplantae; phylum Streptophyta; class Magnoliopsida; order Solanales; family Solanaceae; genus Lycium; species Lycium ferocissimum. The sequence goes on from NW_026719648.1 coordinate 6,648, forward strand.
ATAAGAACTCACGCGACGGTGTTCGAAAGCCGTGAGTTCAAGTCATAGTAATTGTATAAATAGGTTATGGGTTACTTATCGTATGGAGATTGGTTGGGGGGAAGGGGGTATGGTAGCTCGTGTAGAGCTTGTATGTTGTTAAAAGGAGGTCGGGTGTGGAGTACACCATTGTATAAAGCCTCAGGAGCTTGTCTCTCTCTGATTGCTTGACGATAGTATTGGTATTGCTGTAATGTTTGGTTGGTTGTTGTTAAGTTGATATTAGACCGTTTAAATAGGTTGAGTGTATATTGGAAGGCTTGACTCGTTGTAGTCATTCGGATATTGAATCAAGGTACGTAAGGCTATTCCTTGACTCGCCACTACGGCACGGCGTGTGTTAATTGTTGCTTATATGACCATGAAGTCTAGTGTTACACCTCGAAAATTTCCCCTTAGTATATAAGTATGTAGACTCGCGAAGGACATGACGTATGCGAGGTGGGATAAGCAAGAAGTAGAAATTGACAGTCCTAACCAAGATTCCAAAAGCATCCGAGTTGGAGCAAGAAAGTCGTTAAGGGAAACGAGTTATAAGTTAGTGTATTGGACGCAAACTATGAGTATGGGGGTTGGGGATACCTTAAGGATGTTGTGGGGAAGAGTTACGACGTCCCCTAGATTAATATCAAAGTGATAAACAAGTGCCAAGAAGGGTTCATAAGGATTGGAGATCAAACGCAACGACGGGAACCATTCCGGTGGAACTGTGAGTTCCACGGCCATGTTCCACGGACAGCACAATGTTCCACGACCCGTGGATGTGTCCGTGGAACAGCCAGCAGAAAGTGTGGCTGGCTGGTCGTGAACCACGACCAGTTCCACGGCCAACAAAGGGTTCCACGGACCGTGAAGCCGTCCGTGGAAGTCCCACTCGGCTGAACCTCTCCAAGTCTTTAAATGTTAAGTCCACTTCATTTTATTCATTTCCAACCACGACTTCAACCTCTCCACACCTCTAGAAACTTCTAAACATTTCTTCCCCAAGAAAACTAAGTGAATCAAGGATCAACAGCAAGAAAATCAAGAGAATCAAGCTTAAGGAACTCCATTAAAGCTACCAAAGTCAAGGAATTCCAAGAGAGAAGAAATAGGTTTTTGTGCTAGAAGGTGTATCATCATTCAAGGTTTATTCCTCTACCATTTGAGGTAAGCTTCATGAACTTTAGATGTTGATTGAAGTATTATTAAGATGAAACACTTAGATTATGAAAGAGTAAAGAAAATGGGTCATAAATGGGGGAATAATGTCATTGTTGAATAGTAGTTGCGAGGGATCACGAAAATGATTATGGGGAGATTGTGAATGTGTTATAAATGATATTTGGAGCATGGAATAAGTATTACAAGTGAATGAATGTGATAATAAACCTTAGTCATGAATAGTGAGAATTTAAGTGAAATTATGAAATGCGAATCATGGGAATGAGTGACGATTGTTATTAGCGATATTGTGATGGTTGTTATGAGTGTTGGGAGTTGATATGGAATATGGCAGAAAGTAGTATAAACAAAGGAAACGCTGCCCAATTTTCTTTAGCCTTAAGAGGCATGGTTTTGTAATTGCCTAGCTAACGAGGTTACGGATTCTCTTGAAGGTAGAAGCGAGGACGTTAAAGGAGGACGAGCAAGTTGTAAAGAAATTAAACGACAAAGGTATGTGAGGCATTACCCCTCCTTCTAAGGCATGAATCTTATGTATGATTTTCCTCTTCCTTCCCGAATTTTCTACGTTCCTAGAGATGAAGAGCCTAAGTTCATGAGTAGCAAGACGGGATAAGAAATACGCTATGAATACAATAAAGACTCTAGGGACCACGATATCTTGTTCTTACGATATCAATGACGATGATCACGATCCATTGGCATTCCTTCTTATATGTACTCACCTTAAATTGTAAACTCCTCCAAGGCGAGATATGACGCTTATGCTATTCTATAACATGACCGGGGGTTTACGACCTTATGTCACCCCGACATAAACATGGCCGCCCTTAAGCTTAATGTATGTATATGTATATGTAACTAGGGATGCTAAACTATGGTAATATTGTGATAAGCCACGATATGTCTATGAAATGAATGTTAACGATGACAAGTATATGAATTGCATGGTATCTGTGATAATATGATTCCACCGTGCCTAATTGGCCGGACATGTCACCGCTACGGCGGGCTGCTATGATTCCACCGCACCGAGAAAAGGGCGGACATGTCACCACTAGTGGGCTGCATGGGAGGGTTACCCGGACGCGGGTGACGATGTGATGATGTATGATTGATGTGACGATGCTTGCATGTTATGATAATGCATGTGATGTATTTATATATGATGTATGTACATGAACCCGGTTCCTATGTAAAAAGAGTGTCTTGGTTATACCCTTATCTCATGATTTATGATCCTCCGATTATGTTATTTCACTCGCTTACATACTCGCATAATGCTCGTACCGACGTCCTTTCTTCGGACGCTCGTGTTCATACCCACAGTAGAGGGAGACGGTGCCGATCCCTAGAGCCGAAGAGGCCGTTTTGTGAGCACTCCATCATCCGGAGGTGCTATTGATTATTCTTTTGGTACATATTTGTATATTCATATTTTGGGCATGACGGGGTCCTGTCCCGTCCATATGTTAGTACTACTAGTAGAGGCTCGTAGATACGCATGTGTGGGAAGTATGGTCCCCGGTCCCCACGTATATTCATGTATATGTACGTATATGTATAAATACCTTTTTTGTTAACCGAAAAGTTTATGTTTATAAAAGTGATTATGTTCTAAATGAGGAGAGTATATAGACAATAGCATGAGTGGTATTCGGTGGTTAGCCCCGGATGCCCGTCGCGGCCCGTAGTTCGGGTCGTGACAAAAGTGGTATCAGAGCAGTTCAGTCCTAGGAAGTGTCTACGTGTCACACCCCAGTTTACTAGGGTGTGATGGGCACCTGACCCTTACCTAGGGCCGAGCGAACCCTCAGACTCTTACTGCATACAAAATCACTCCAGACTTTTTTGATCAAATAGGATAAAATACTTAGCAAAATTTTTCAGAAATATTCTTTCTCGTAGCCTTCAATCGGACAAATTTATTAGCATACAAAATTCAGTAAATAACACAGACCGACACCTCGGCTAACGGAGCCGCTTACAGACTGACAACCAACACCCACGACGCTGTCTGCAAAGTCTCTAACACAGATCCAGAAATCATAATGCATACAAACTCGACTTGGCAAGACTCGGGAAAATCGAGCTTGCCATCTCCGCCGGAACATCTTCCGTAATAACTTCACTCATCCGGGAGTACCGCGTGGCATGAAACGCCCCCGAAGACAGGGGGTCAAGACGGAAAATGTCGAGCATGTAAGGCATGCAATACAGAAATAGAACCATAATCAAAACAAACAGGACCAAAAGATAAGCACATTACTCAAAATACCAGACGCTTATTTCTCAGACACAAACCAGACATACCTTTCCCATATACCAGAAGGAGTACAGAAGGTAAGTAAGTCAGTCAGTGTACTAAAATGCTTATTTTACAATTACAGATCGCATGTCCGAAGAGGTACAGAAAATACAGAGCGCACCGGTGATGTCACACGTCGACGGAGAGCGAGATCGTACGTAATGCTCGGGTACGAGGTCATATATCTGACGAAATATCGAACGTACGTAACTATATCGAACATACCCGTAATCGAGTCGACGTACGCAGCCGCGCTTACGTATTCGTAATCGAGTCGACATACGTAAGTATACCGACGCATCCGTGAACGTACGTACGTACAGAGATGTATCGCGCATTCATAATCATAATCGGAAGTATGGAGGCATAATAAGGCGTAGCCTCATCAAAATCGTAGATGCGTGAAGTCCGACTTACAAAATCGTCATCGAGTGTCCGAATATCAAAATGCTTATTTTTCGGACTACGTATTATGCATAACAGATCATATATCATCATAAGCATATGCGATATCAGATCCGCCCTGCGGCCGAGGGGACGCGGTAACAGAACCCGGCCCTCGAAGTACGGGACGCGGTGGAATGTATTTATCATATGCCATCCCGGCCACCGTCCCCACATCATCGATCATAATATCATATACATAAACGAGAGCCCGACCCGCCTATGAGGGACGCGTGAACAATGCGAAGAGAAGAGCACGATAACAACCCGGCCCGGACGCAAAGGGAACGGATACATATACGAAGCATGCGCACGATAACGCATCCCGGCCCGGACGCAGTGAAGGAACGCATATTGAGCCTTGCACGAGCGAGTCGTGAGAAACCATATGCACATAAATCCGACTCAATGGATAGGTATACCGACCGACATCGAGGATTCGTAACAAATTTCGGGTTCTTTCGAGTTAGTATCAGAAAGTTATGAACGTTTTGAAATACGAGAAACC
>NW_026719649.1:0-11360 GCF_029784015.1 Lycium ferocissimum
TTTTTTATATACTACAACATACACAAACATTAATAACATATAAAAGAAAATGGATTCTTACCTCTTTCCTTGATCCTTCATGGCAAGAATTTCTAACTTGCACACCCAATACTTTTCTCCTCCAACAACCCCTCCATGTTGAAGAGGTCCTTCCTTTTAGTAGAAAGGCTAGAAGAAATGAATTTTTCTTGGACAACTTCTTGCTTCCAAATTTTGGTACAATACGAATGCTTCTTTCCTTTCTCTTTCTTTTTTTTTTTTCTTTCTTTCTTTCTCTCCACTCTATCAAATTAAAATATGAACACATATATATATATATATCCCCCATGAGCATGTGAGGGGCACATGCCCCCTCTCTAGATTTTTCTTTTCTTTTCCTTTCTTTATTTCTAGAATTTTCTTATTTTGTCATCTTTTTTCCATATTTATGCATGTGCATTTTGCATGACTTTCACTAAAAGAAATATGAACACATGGCCCTTCTCTTGAATCTTCATAAAGCCTTGTGAAATTACCATTTTGCCCCTAGCCTTTTACATTATTACCTTGAGTCATCTTTGCAAATTTTCCTTTTGCCCTTAACCTTTCACAATATTTCCATACTAATAATAGTCATAAATAACAACTCGTCCATTAAAATAATTTTTGAAAATGGTCTCGCTCTTAACTTTCCACGACGACTTTGGAATTTCCAAACGTACAATATACGGGCTATAACATTCTGATCGGGAATAAACCAGAATATCATCGATAAACACAATCACGAACATATCGAGGAACGGTCTGAATACCCGATTCATCAGGTCCATAAATACTGCTGGGGCATTAGTCACCCAAAAGACATCACTCGAATTCATAGTGCCCATATCGGGTCCCGAATGTCGTCTTTAGAATATGCCCTCTCGTACCCTTACCTCGATGATACCGACCCCATCGTTGGTGTCATCTTCGAGAAACACCGCACCCCGCAACCGATCAAACAAATCATCAATCCTGGGGAGGGGGGGTGTTGTTCTTGATGGTTACCTTATTCACCGCCCGTAATCGATACACATCCGCGGCGACCATCATCCTTTCTCACAAACAATACCGCGCTCCCCAGGGTGATGTACTCGGGCCTAATAAAACCCTTTCTCCAATAAATCTCTCATTCTTTCTTTTAAATCTTTCCGCACAGTGCATATTCGCACGGAGGAATAGAGATAGGCTGAGTATCTGGCAACAAATCAATAGCAAACTCTATCTCCCGCTCGGGGGGAAGACCTGGAAGCTCATCTGGAAATACATCTAGGAATTCATTAACCACTGGGACTGACTCAGGAGTCGGTGCCTCTGCTTCTAAATCATGTACACGGACCAGATGATAAATGTAGCCTTTTCTGATCATTTTCCTAGCCTTGAGGTATGAAATAAACTTACCCCACGATGTTGTATTACCGCTTCACTCTATGACCGGCCCCCCGAAAATTGAAAACGGACTATCTTCTTCGACAATCAACATTAGCATAACAAGAAGCTAGCCAATCCATACCCATAATCACGTCAAACCTTTACCATATCTAACTCACCAAATCCGCTTAAAAAATGGCTACGTATAAATACCGAACAATCTTTATAAACCTCGGGTCGGCATATAATGTAATCCCCTACCCATGTGTAGCTACCTCAAAAGGCTCTATCGGTTCGCATTTCTATCCCAATTTTATTAGCAACGAGGGGAGAAATATATGATAATGTAGAACTGTGGATCAATCGTTGCATAGCACATCTCGAGAGAAAACCAAGAATATACCGTGTGACAACATTAGGCTACACTCCCGGTCTCGTTCGGCCGGCTATCGACAAATGCGGCTCGAAGGACCGCTAGAACCAGAACTCCACCACGACCGACCGCCTCGTCTCGCCGGTGTTGTGTACCTCGCCCCACGTGGCGTCAGGCTACCGGGCCGAAGATGAACCGACGGCCGACATTCCTGCAGACCGAGTCGCGCCGCCCCCGGCACTTACCCTTAACCTCTGGACCTTCATCTGGCCGGCTCCTAACGGCCATAAAGTACGCACCAAGGCACGAAAATACTCTGTGGTGTCAAGCCTTGGGCGCAGGAACACCTGAGGTCTCGGGGTGGGCCTCATCTCGACTCCGGGGCCGGAACCCTCGTCCAACCGTGAGCCCTCGAAACCCGGGAGCCCGGCTCGCTCCCGAATATCCCGCACCCTCTCGATCTCCTCGGCCGGAAATCGCGGGGTGTGCCCGTGCTGACCGGGGAGGATATCTTCCGCTGTTGTCGAGGCCGCCGCCGAAGATCCCCGTACCCGCATGATCTAGCCCCTCTTGGCCGGCCCCCCGTCATCAACCCTATCCCGCCGGGGGCGCCCTCTCTCGCGGCTCGTCCTCCATGTTCGGGTACGGCTCCGTATATCACGGCAATATCCATACTCGGGGCCGGGCCGCTCAACACCAAGCAATCGTCAACGGGCACCGGTCCAGCCCCACCATATATCGGTGCATCCGGTCAACTATGTCGCCCACATACGCAGCGCATATCCGGGCGAGCAAATCGAACCCTAAACCGTACTCCCGGATCGCCTCGCCCCGTCGCTCAACAACAGTGAACCGCTCACTTCTCGGCCCGCCCCACCTCCGTGAGGCGCAAAATGGGGCCGCTTTAGGGGGCCCCGAAAACCTCCCCATACGGCGGAGGAGCACCCCTCGCCTCTCGACAAGATCCACGACTCATACCAATTAGTCGCACATCGTGCAACCGGTATGACGCCATCTCGACCGACTCGTCTCGGAAGCACTAATCAATCGCAGTGTACGCGCATCCGTCGGATGAACTCATGAGGGTCCCTCTCGCGGGCTTTGACCCGAAAACTCGGGGGCACATGTGCAAAATCACGGGCCCTATGACTATCGCGCCCGTCTACACGATCATCCTCTACTCCTCCGTCCGGACCTCGCCCGCTACCAACCGAGCTCATAATCGGGATCCTTCTCGTAAGGTGTCCCATCATCCGCCCCCGGGCCGGGGGCCGGGAGGTACTGTGCATCGGTGCCGCGGGAGCGGGCGGTGGAGCCGCCCCGCGTGCCGCAGCTCGCTCCAAATCCCTCCGATACCGGCGGCGTAGCGTAACTAGCCGTCGCAGAGGCACAATATCCGTGCAGTGCTCAAAGACGGGGGCCCTAGTAGTCATCCGGCTCGGCCGGTCTCACCTAATCGTCGAGACTTGCCCTTCGGGCAAATCGTGGCCTTCTCGAAGGCATCGCTGAAAACATAACATTCTGTCAGAGAAAAGTCATCCTGAAAACACAGCTCTATGGCACGATCTAAGATCAGAAAGAAAGATGACATCCTAAATGTCCCGTAGCCTCTTGTTTATAGATGTGGTGCACAACACACCGATAAACAAGACTCTACTAGACACAGTCTGTGGACATTCCGAGGATGAACCGCTCTGATACCACTTCTGTCACGACCCAACCCCGTAGGCCGTGACTAGTGCCCGAATTGGGCACCTAAACACAAATCACAAATCCGAGTCGCAAACAGATGGCTTATACAGACACAAATATCAAACGCTGCCTCAGATTATATCAGACTGTCGCAAACACATCTCAAACACAACTGTATATATATCAAAGCCGGCAAGGCTATCAAATGGCGCAACGGCCCAAAACATATACAATTGCAAGCCGATTTAGGTTTTCACGGCGAATAGGATGCCCAAAACAAATAACATACAAACACATCGTACGTAATGGGTATAACCCACAAACATGTCCACGGACCTCTAAACAGACAAACGTAATCATATGACGGGACAGGCCCCGCCGTACCCCTCGAACAAATATATACAAATGCAACGAACGGATATATACCAAAATATGGCTCCGAATAAGGGGGAGCACTCCCGAACGTTGGTAAGAGAGGGTGTCCCAAATGTGGATCACCAAACCGTGCGTCCGTACCTGCGGCATGAAATTAACTTCCCCCCCGAAGAAAGGGGGTCGGTTTAAATATGTACCGAGTATGCAAAGCGTAAGATATAGTATACAAATCAATCATACTCGAATGTATACGTAAAGTAAATGCGTTTCCAAAATATCAAAATGTTTACTTTCAAAAAATACAAGTCATGCATAAGGCTCGAAAAATATGGTCGCCGCCCGTCGATGGCGCCATAACACAAGCATAACACCGAAGGTTTCAAATCTCCGTATCCCCCGTCATATATCATACACAAAGCATAACGCCATACACAAAGATAACACCAAATATAGCGTAACCCGACCCTCTAGCGGTGCTCGGCGAACCATAACACAAAGATAACACCGGAGTATAACAAAGTGCGCACGACAACAGTAACCGGCCCGGACTCGGCGAAAGATATAATAGAATGCACGAACGGAGTCGTGAGTAACCATATGCATAAAATCATTATCGTAGACTCAAAAGATAAGTAAAATGGTCATACTTAAAATCGGAATATTAGTCATATCATATTTTGTCACAAGTCATCAGAATTACAAAAAGAAGATTCGCGGGGCCCACGGATGGGTGTTGACCCGAGTCGGGACCGCCTATGAAAACATACTTATCATACATCATACAATCTCCTGCGAGCATATCGAGGCAATCCGAGCCTTTCTGTGAAAGATACGAGCGTTCGTAGTTACGGAACTTTTTAAAACAAACTTTTTGTGCAAAAGTTGAAAATCAAATATTTCAAAGACATAAAAGCCAATATTTCATCATATCAACATACGAATTTCCAAGAAGCGAATAAGAGTCATAAACATGCTCGGATTGCGAGAATAGAATTTCCTCGAGGCTCGTGTCATAGCCTATTTGTAACTAAGGCATGCCAAAAGAAGAAAGAATTGAGCTTTACATACCTCGTACGCACTCAACGCTAGCTCAAACTCAAGATAAATCCAACTTACGTCTCGGGCTGCCCAAGGTCTACAAACAAGTCATAATATGCCAAACATTAGCTAGAGACATTTGGGCATTTAATTCCAATTTAGCCCGTAATTCTACAGAAATTTGGGCAGCATTTCCCCTGTAAATAGGCCACCCCGAGAATTTAACTCGGCCAAATCAACAACAACAACAACAACCAACCTAGCAACATTAATAATCAATTCGAAAGGCAATACAACAATAATAACTCTCTTTTCCATCATTCAACAACATTCATAAATTCAATTCAACGGCTTACCTTCAAGCCAACATCGACGCTTATACATTCAAATACTAACCCGAACCCATACCAACAATATTCAAAGACATTCCAAGCAATTCATACAACATTCCAAACATCCCAAATGATACTCCCACTCACCCGAAAACTGCCCAAACCCGAGAGCCTCAACTATAACACATTCCTCATTTCCAAATCATGATTTGCACCAACAATTCACATTCTAACAATGCTATTCTCATCAATATACAAATTACATCAAATGCACAATAATCTCCAAATCAGTCCACAACACTTACAATATCAATTTGAGTCATTAAACTATTATCGTCGACATAGAATTCATAACGACAACAACTAAACGATAAGCAATATTAATGCGTTCATTGTCATATACTATGACCCATTTTCGGCCAACATACCAACATGCATAGATGGATAATTCTCATTCATTTTTCCACTCTACAACAATTAACATACTACATAGAACTTAATTCATCACTTAAACACCACACACACACCACACGGCCAAACCTCACTCATATGACCTCAATTCCAACTTACTATATTTCATGATTTTCACCCATTTTAACATACTACAACATGCATACAACCTTTATAACACATAAAACATGATCAAATCTTACCTTTCTTCCTTCAACTTCACAATAGGCTAGGTTTGCGATAATGAAAACTAGCGGGTTGATCGCTCCAACAACACTTCCACGCTACTTAGGGACCTCCAATTAGTGGATTAGCACCAAAGAAATATTTTTGGAGTGGCTAGAATTGAACTTCAAATTTATGGGGGTTGGCCGAGAGCCTCCCTTTGTTCTTCACTTCTTGCTCTTTTTTTTTTTCTAAGTGTTGGAAATGAGATGAATGACTTAGAAGTCATCTTTGTGCTATTATATGAAGTGCCCAAGTGTCCTTGGCCCACACCATGTGTTGGAGCAATAAAAATTGAACACAAAATGGGTGGGCACCACCCCAATTCTACACGGCTAAGGGCCAAAAATTGTATGATTTACCAACTTCCAATTATATCACTTTTGGTCCCAAATCTTCCTAATTGTTCCATACCAACAAATTCATGAACAACTTATGTCTCAAAATAAAATCGAAGGTCAAAAATCCCGACTTTGTATCCCGGAATAGTTTTGTCCCTAACTTATCATAGTTAATCCGGATTATTCCAATGTACAAAAATGCGGGATATAACACATTAATCCCTATGTCTGTCTCACTTGTCTACGCCTTTCTTTCCTTACAACTGGTACCGGAACCGATCTTTGGTCTAACCATAGCCATGTCCTATTTATCCTTAATGCAAGTTCTATCTCGGCGACCTAGCTTAAATCATCTTTACCCTTTCCTTAACGCACCCAAAATATTATCACCGTTTTGATATTACTGAATCCAGGCTCTTCTCATTAGCTACTCTGGTACAAATTGTGTAAAGTACACTTAATCTCGGTTACGATCTTTTCCATACCTGATTCACCCCGTTCCACCTATTCCTCCCGTCCTAATATTCGCTTACGACCTATTCTATCTTACTCTCTTCCCTATTTTTCCTTCCTTTATTTACTCGTCTACTGTGCTCACTTTCTATTATTGAAAGTTTTTCTATTTTTCCCTCTTACTGCCCATAAGACGTGGCATGATTAGCGACTAACCTTATTGCCCACATCTCAGCCTTTAATCCAGCACAGTCGTATTTTCTTTCACAACGTCACTGTAAGTTACCCGTTATCGTTCTTTTGTCGTGTTCTTTCCTGTAAACCTTCACTTTCTAATGCCCTATCGTTCAAGATCTTCACAATTAATTCTCGGTACTATCCCAATTGCCGTCCTAGCTCCTACCCCTTTTTGTTGGCTCTTTGGGTTTTACTAACTCGTTTCGCCGAGGAATCTTACCTTCCGCCAGGTATCCGTGTCAGATACGTTATAGTGTTGATTGTCTCTACCTGGTACTTGTATCTCTCGCATCCGCTTCCCCCTTTAAGGGGTGCACTTATTATCACCTGATTACATTCGCCTTACGCCCGCATTCTCATTCCCGCCGACCGTACTTTTGTTTCAACACTCCGATTTCCCCTTACTATTTATCTGCTCACTTCCTTTCTCTTCCTAACATCCTTACGCCAGTACTTCCTAAGTCTACCCTATAGCAAAACGATATCAAATTGTCTTATGACATTCACGCCACTCATTTTTCTTTTCACTTGAACTTTGTTGTTCTGTCCGATTAATGCCTTTCGTATACCATCACGTTGGTGGCCAGAATACGTACACCCGCTAATATAGCCATGCACGAGGCATCACCCGCTTACTCGCACACATATATAATTGCCAACATCTCACTCACAAAAGATCTCCCCAAACACCTCTCAACTGACTCTAACTCTAGTGCCGAATGTATCTTCCTTTTCTTTACTCGATCTTGTCCGCTCCGGCCTACTCGACCTCTTAAGATTTCTCGCCTACTCAAGATATTCTAAGTCCCTTTAGACTACTCTAGCTTCCCATTGCCTCTTATGACTAAAGTTGTAAAACTTTTCGTAAACTTCCCAGGGGGGTCACCCATCCTGAAATTTCCCTCACCCCAGCACGCTTAACCTCGGAACTTCGATGAAATACGATGCTCTAACTCTGGTATAATCGCGTCCACCTCACTACACGACCTTCCTCACATAATTTTGGAGTAAAATAAAGTCTTGACAGATTTCCGGACGCCCCCGTAACACAATTACTATTTTGCCCCTCTCTCGATGCTACCTATTCATCGTCACTATGGTTGTTACTACTTTCCATCCTAGACTCCCGGTCCGTAATGACAATGAACACACCTTAATTACCGTTATTTATAAATACTTGGTTATCAACCCTGGTTTTCCGCCCACCGCTATGCAACAATCGGACAATAAATATGCATACATAAGAATATAAATTCTAGCGAGGATTTACGCACCTGTAGCCGCATCTGGTAATGCCTCCTGATCCTGTCTACTGGCTAACGCGTATAGGCGGTTCGATGGACCGCTAAAACCGGGAGGCCCGCCGCGACCTCACCTCGGCCCGCCGGTGCCGTGATACCCCGCTTCCGAGGGCGTAGCCGCCGAAGAGGACGAACCGGCGACCGACCTAGCAGGGGCCGGACTCCGCACCACCTCGAACCATCCCGATACCCGGCAATCCTCATAACATGGCCGTAACGGCCGCAAGGCAAAAAGCGCCCGGACGCGACGCGCACCCCCGCATGGCGTCGGCCGCACCGAGGGCACCGGGGGGCATGGATGGCCTCGTCCGACCGAGACCCCTCGTCGATCGGGGTGGACCCCGAAACTCTGGAACTCGGACCGGCTCCCGAATTCCCTGTGCTATCAAACCTCCTGCCCGGGAACCATGGGGGTGCACTCTGGGCTGGCTGGGATGAATATCCCGTACGCCGCCGCCGAGGCCGCCCGCCGAAACTCCCTGCATTATCCTCGTCGATCTAGCCCTTCGGGCCGGCCCCTATCGTAATCCCCGCAGGCTGGCGCTCTCGTGTCGCTCCTCCATACCCCGGGCATACGCCCCCGCACGGCAATATCCACCCCGGTTGGGAAGCCATCGCCATGCCGCCATCAATCATAACCGCTACCCCATCACATACCGATGTACCCCCGCCCGCCATGTCGCCCACAATATGAGGCGCGTATCTAGCCGCAGAATCAAACTCAAGGCTATACTCCCGACACTCCCCGCCGCCCCTCGCCCCCGACGTAAGAACCGTGGAACCCCGGCTCTCCCGTCTCTCGGGGGTAGAAAATGGCCAAGAAAGGCCTCCACGAACTCATCCCATACGGCTGGGGGAGCACCCCTCACTCGGGACGCTCCCATGACTCATACCAATCGGTCGCTATGTCGTGGCACCGATACGATGCCAACTCTACCGACCCGCCCGGAAGCCTCGACTACCCGCAGCGCCGTACGCCGTGACCGTCCGATGAACTCCCCGAGGGTCCTCCCCCGGCTTTTGGACCCGAAGAACTCGGCGGATTACGGTGTCGGTTAAGAATAGCGAGCCCTCTCACTGTCGTAACCATATTATAGGACTTTTAGTACACTTCCTAGGGGGTCACCCATCCTAAAATTTCTCTCACTCCAGCCCGCTTCACCTTGGAACTCTAATGAAATACGATGCTTTAATGCTAGTATGATAGCGTTCACCTCACCGCATGACCTTCATCACATAATCTAGAGTAAGTTTGAAGTCTTAACATATTCCAAAACGTTCTCATGACACATCTCCCCCGAATTAGAAAGGGTCTCTTGCTCTTCTGACTCTGCAATTACTATTTTAGCCCTTTTTCAATCCTCAATATTAACTTTTCACCTATGGATATGACTACTTTCCGTCCTAGACTTCGTATTCCCAATGGTGATGAACACACCTTGATCGCCGTTACTTATAAATACTTGGTTATCGGCCTTGGATTTCTACTCTCATTTTAACCTCGTTCCTCATCCTTTCTATAACCTGTGTCTTTCACAAGCCCCGTCACTTATAGTACTCGTATCCTTCAGATACACATGTCCCGATCTATTAATCGTTTTCCTTCGCTCCCTTCTTTATTTTCTTCTTCCAATTACCCTTTCTTTTCTTACACCCGCTATCATTTTCGTTATTATATAACCCTTATTCCAAACTTCCCCTACAGAACTTGATAAGTCCTCCTTATTCGTTCTATAGCTCACTTTTCCGTTTCACACTTGCCTTTATACTCTAGCTACATAGATCACACCATAGCTTTGGCCACCTTCTCACTCGGCTTTACTTATTTTCATAACAATCCTCATTATATTCACATTATATCTTATTCGTAATCAATCCTATAATGTAACATGTTATACCCCGTACTTTGTACGTTGGAATATTCTAAGTTGGTTGCGACAAGTTATGGACAAGACTTCTAATTTTCGGTTTTGTTGATTTTTTTGTTTTAATGCACAATTGCATACTCATCTTTTCATTGGTATGGAGTGTTAAGGGTAAATTTGGAATAAGGAAAATTTGGGGTTAAAAGTGAATTATGAAAAGTTGAGCATTTCATGAAAATTAAGGGCTAGAAGTGAAATTTTGGAAACTAAATATTTCATGAAAATGACCATATGTGGCCATATGTGTGTGTGGGCCATAGCCCACATATGTTAATTATATAGTGGCAAAAGATGACTAATTAAGTCATCTTCATCATTTAGCACCCTAGAAAATTCAAGAAGCATGGAGAAAGAACAAGAGGCCATTCGGCCATGACCAAGAAAAATTGGAGTCCAAAAATTGACAATCATGTTGTTGCTTCATAATTTAAACTCACGTTGACGATTATATTTCGTATTTTTGTACGCCGAGTTATTCGCAGTTCGAGT
Organism: Lycium ferocissimum; assembly: GCF_029784015.1. Taxonomy (NCBI): domain Eukaryota; kingdom Viridiplantae; phylum Streptophyta; class Magnoliopsida; order Solanales; family Solanaceae; genus Lycium; species Lycium ferocissimum. Next base: position 10,621 of record NW_026719649.1, read on the forward strand.
GGGGTCCGTACACCGAGATTTTTTTGGGACATGCGACAATTTATATGAATCACATATGTGAAGTTAAACATAACTTCAAGAAGGACCCTTGAGCCAAATCAAAGGGAAGTCCTCCAAACAAATATTTTTAAGTAATGTTTTCGGGTGATCCGACTTATGGCGTAAACAGATATAAGTTTGGAATTTGGAAAAACACCAAAGATATAAGTTGTAGATAATTGAATTATCTTTCCAACCATAGGTCGTGAGCTCACAAGTGACATCGGGATAAGGAGATATGGAAGTTTTAAGGCGGAAAGGTCAGTGGGCTAGGCCCAAACCGGGCCCAATCGGGTTGGCCCATGACCCATGCCTATTTAAGTCTAATTTCAGGCCTTTCCTCTCATTTTTCAGACCAAGAATACCCAGAAAAGTCTGGAAAGAGAGAGAGAAGAACCTTGAGAGAAGAAAAACTAATTTTGACCAAAATCTGAGCCCCGAATTCCGAAGCCCATGAAGAGAAAAGTGTTGTACGCCGCGTTGTCTTCAATTTGAGCTAAAAATCAACCAAGGAGAAGAGTGATAACATGGGGGATGCATGATTAAGGTATGAATACGGTTCCTTTTCATTGTTAACGAGTGTATTTAGAATTTTAACGGATTAAAACGAGGGATAGTGTGTAGAAATGGATGAAATTCAGAAATTTTGTAGTTGATGTTGGCCTATATGGGTGTTTTGTGAAAGGAAGAACTAAATTTAT
>NW_026719650.1:0-11142 GCF_029784015.1 Lycium ferocissimum
TGTACGCGTAGACCATTTGGGATTATGATATGTGTGTTGGGGTGAATTCGGGTCTAGTCGCGGCTACGGGGGGGTCGTGACGGGCCTCCCGGCCCCTCCCGTACCTCAAATCTAAATACCGGGCGGCCCCGCCCGCAAGTACGAGGGACTCGGTGAATAATGCAGGAAGTACGACAATACGGTTCCGGCTCGGACTCGTTGAACTGTAATCATCAGCAGAGCGCCACGCAGAACACAACATGCCCTGGCTCCGGACTCAAAGGAATGGGGACACATTGAGCTTTGCATGAGCAGAGTCGTGGAGAAACCATATGCACATAAATCAAGACTACGAACACGTATACTTACCGACATCGTAGAATCGAACAAGCTTCGGATGCTTTCGAGTTAGTATCAGAAAGTTATGAGCATTTTGAAGTACAGAAACCTCTTCGGACTTTTAGGCGATCCGAGATCATACGTGAATAACATTAAGACTTAAAGAGACACCCGTATCGAATACTTAGGTCGACATTCATACCCAAATAGTCATAGAGAATACTTATGTCGACACTCATACCGTAATACTCATATCGGAATTGTCATATCGGATTGTTTATACCGGGAATACTTAGATCGGAATACTTACGTCGTATCATATATATATCAGAATATTTACCTTCAAATACTTATATCCGAATACTTATACGTAACATTTACATCGGAATGCGCTATAGTAATATTCAAATCCGTATTTCATCACGAGCGTTTATATCAGAATAGTCAAACCAAAATACTTTTATCTGAGTTACCAGACACTTATAGCAGACTCGGAACATTAGCCAAAGGTTTCGGTACTTGTCGTGCTTAAGTAAGGCAAACGAACAATATACATAGGTCTCGGGGATTGGGCCCACGGGTCAAACGAGGTGACGTACCCAATTTACGTATTTTACACTTCATAATATCACTCATAATAGTTTTAAGGCAATCGGGTTCCACTTATTCAAGTTTTAGGTATTTAGACAAATTTAAACCATTAGCAACATAAAAGATTCAATTCTATTGAAAGAAAAAGGGGCAATTTCGGACGTGGATTCCGAAGAGTAGAAAGTTGTCCCCAAAGTCCAAATTCAAGCCTAGTATATCTAGGACATGCCAAAAGGAAGAAAGGGTAAACCTTACATACCTTTCGGACGCCTTATGCTCGTCCAATCTCGAATCCCGTTTCGCAGAATTTGCAAATGGTCATGTTTACCAATCGTCAATAGTAGACTTTTTGCTTTCAAATCTTCCATCCTTTACTTGCCTACAAAAATTTGGGCAGCATCTCCTCTGTAATTACTCCGTCCCGAGAATATGGCTCGGCCCAGAATATTAACAACAACAACCACAACAACACAAACAATCATTTCCAAACATTTTCTAACATTAGTAACTCTTCCTCACATACTTCAACATTTCATTATATTCAAATCAATTGCTCGTATTCCAATCGACATAGCCATTCATACATTCAACTATTAATCCGAACCCGTTCAAACATGATTCAAGAACATTTCCAACAATCCGCACAATATTCAAAATACTCCAAACAATATTCTACTCCACCCGAAACTACTCCAATTCAACAAGAACATTACAAAACCTTTCTTGCTCCCACATTCACAAATTATGTCAAGAATACATGCGTTCACAACTTCATTTTACATCATAGAGTTCACAATACAACAATCAAATTATACTCAATAAAATTTGTCCTTCTCTTCCACATAAGGCAGCCACCATTCGGCCAACTCCCATCATACACAACTTCATGACTTTTATTCATCTTCTACACGTTACAACAACACATAACCATGCTAAATTCAATTAGTTCATCACTCCAACACATTACACATAACACACGGCCATAACACCATATATACGGCCAACACAACTCACATCCTATTTTCATGAATTCCTTTCATTTCTACATTCCACAACATGTACAAATCATTCACAACACATGAAAAATAAAATTGAACCTACCTTTCCTTTCTCCTTCTCTCGACCAACTTGTGTTTTTTGCATGAAAGAGTGCTTTTCTTGCTTCAACAATCACTCCATGGTGTAGAGGACCTCTTGATTAGTAGAAAGACATGAACACAACAATTTTTCATGATCAATTGATATAGGGGCTGTTCGGCCAGCTCTTGCTTTGGCCGAACCCCTCTCTCTTTCATTCTTCAACTTTCTTGTTCTTTCTTTCTTTCCTTCTAAAAAAATATGAACACAACTCTCTTATATATAAGTATATATATTGCATGCATGTGAGGGGCACATGCCCCCTCTCTAGATTTTTCTTGAATTTTCTTGAACCTTAGCTTTTCTTAGAATAATTGGCACATGGAAAATTATTAATTCTTGGTGGGTTTGGGCCATGAATTGGCCGGCCACCCTCTCCATTTTGGGCCATCAATTTCTTATTATTTTTTTTTTTAGCCCAATTCATTAGAAATCTCGTTTTATAATTCCCGAAACTAATTTCCGAAATTCCAATTTTTGCCCTTGGCTTCTTTCATATTTCCGCGTCAATATTTTCCATAAGTAACAACATACACACCACATAGAGTCAAAGCATGGTCTCACTCTTACAAATCACAATTGTGTCCAAATTTCCCGAATGTGCAAAAACACGGGATATAACAGTAATTGTCATGGGCTGCTCTTAGAAGCTTATGGTATTTTAATGTATTTTCTATAATTATGGAAATAATGTTGGGAACATGTGGATTATTGAAGTAGTGGATGAATTTGGAAGAAAGAAATGTATTGTTGTTGTTCTTATGGCATTTGGAAGGTTTGGGTTTCATTATGTAGTGAATGGGCTGATTTGGCTATTTTGTAGATTGTCGGAAGCATTCTTGAATCTTGTTTAAATGGTTTGGATTAGTGCTTGAACGTATGAACATTGATGTTGGTTTGATCGTATGCGGTTGATTTGAATGAAAATGGAATATCGTCGAATTGTATAGAAATGAGTTACTAATGTTAGAATGCGTTTTGAATTCATTATTGATGTTGTCGGAATGGTTGTTGGTATTGTTGTTGATGATATTGGCGCTAGGTTGAATTCTCGGAGATGTTGAACTTATAGGGAAATGCGCCCAAATTTCGTAAATAAAGTGATGGTCGGGATTGAATTCTTCGATGCTTGTGACTAATGTTAGTATCCAATGATGTTGTTGTAGATTTTGAGAAGGCGAGACTTGAGTTGGATTAGCTTAGGAAGCAAACGAGGTATGTAAGGCTTATCCTTCTTCCTTTTGGCATGTCCTAGACGCAAGTAAGTTATGATGTATCATGAGCTTCGGGGGAAATTCTATTCGTAAAATCCGAGCATGTTGACGATGCTTATTTGCTTCTTGATGTTGGCACCTTTATATGGTCAAGCTATGGTTTATATGTCTTTTGTATGGTTGGATTTCAAAAGTTTCATAAAAAGTTTTGTTTTCAAAAGAGTTTTGTAACTACGAACGTCCGTAACTTTCACAGACAGAACCGGATGGCTTTGATATGCTCGTAAATGATTCTATGACGTATAATGACTATGATTTCCATAGACGGGCCCGGATTGGGTTGACGCTCGTCCGTGGGTCCCGCGACTTTCTTATGTATAGTTCTGATGGCTTTTGAAAGAACTTAATATGATTGTCTTTCCGACCCCCGAGTATGATTACTTATTTATTTGTTGAGTCAGAGATGAGGATTTTTATGTATGTGATTTGATACGTGACTATGGTTTCGAAGTTCGGTTTGATATGTTCTCGAGTGATATTCGGAGAAAAGCCGATTTGACTACGTTTTGGCTTTTAAATGAGGGCTTGTTTGATCATTCTGTTGAGTCAGTAATGAGGATTTATGTGCGTATGGTTTCTCGGTTCGTAAATAATGTGTTTTTCGGAATATGATGTGTCCGGTTCGCCGAGCCCCTTTTTGGCCGGGAACCGTGTATGGATTATGGTGTTATGATGTGTCCGGTACGCCGAGCCCCTTTCGACCGGGTACTATGTATATATGTATGATGTGTATTTCGAATTATGATGTGATACGAAGTCTAATATGATATATGATCAGTTGGAATCAGAGCCGGTGGTGGGGCAAACCCAATGGTGGGGCAAACCCAATGATGAGGCAAAATTCCACATTGGTTTAGGCAAATTCCACATTGTTTTAGGCAAATCCCACACTGGTTTAGGCAAATCCCACATTGGTTTAGGCGAATCCCACATCGGTTAATGTCAGCTCATATGATAAGTTATGACGTTATGATGTGCTACGGTATGTATATGTATGATCTGTATTTCAGGAGTAAGCGTGTTGGCATTCTGATTATTATATTTGTCGTCTGTACCTCTCGTTGTCCGATTTGTGTTTCGTATGCAAACATTTTGGTATTCGGTCATTATGCTCACTTTCTCGTACTCCCCCGCCGGTTATGACCCTCATTTTACGTATGCTATGCTTTACATGCTCGGTACATATTCCGCACCGATCCCCTTTCTTCGTGGGTCGCGTTTCATGCCGCGTGTATATACATGAGTAGAAGAGGTTCCGGTTGATTGGCGAGCTCCATTTCCCCGGAGTGTTGCCGAGTCAGAGTGCTTTTGTTATGGTATCTGGAGTTATGTTAGAGACTTTGCGTATGTTGTCGTGTGTATAAGACGTCGTTTTTGTGCGGCTATATGTAAGCCGGTGTATTATGATGCATTATGTTACAGATTTGTTGTGACTACCAATTTTATTTGATTTGAAAAAGACGAAAGGCATGTTTATTTTCTGATTTTTTTTTTATTATGTGCTTATGTCATGTTTTGCGGGCCCAGTATGATTATGAGTATGACGAGAGTCAGCGGGTTCGCTCGGCCCTTGGTAAGGGTTGGGTGCCCATCATGCCCTATCGGAAATTAGGGTGTGACATCCGAAACCATTCAAACGATATTCAAGAACACTTTAAACAATTCACACAATATTTCCAACAATCCAACCACACCACCAGCTTACCCGAAATTTCCCCAACACAACATAAACAACACTAACACATTTCTTTCTCCCAAAACTCATGAACTACACCAACAATCTACACGTTAACAATGCCATTATCATAAATATAAAATCTACATAAGAATTACATTAACTTCCAAATCAGCCCACAACCATTACAACCTCAACTTGAATCATAAAACTTCCATTATTAACATAGAATCCATGACGACGACAACTAAAATACCATATAAGATTTGTTCATTCATTGCCATACAAGACAACCCATTTTCGGCTACAACATCAACACACAACTTTCATGATTTCTATCCATTTCTACACACTACAACAACACCCAAACATGCTAAATACAATTAATCCATCACTCCTATACAACATGGCATGCACACGGCCACAATCCAACATCCACGGCCAAACTCCAACAATTATAATTTCATGAATTTCATTCATTTTGGCATACTACAACACACATAAACCATCCATAACATATAAAAGAGAAGATTGAACCTTACCTTCTTCACTTGATTCTTCAACTTGGCTAAGGTTGGTACTTGAATTAATTCTTGTTCTCTCTACTCCAAAGACTACTCCACGTTGTTTTGCACCTTCTAAGGGGTTGAATTGCTTGAAGAAAATTATTTTTTGATCAACTCTTTTCTTGCTCCTTCTTGGTTAAGCTTGGCCGAATGGCCTTGGCTTTCTCTTCTCCAAGTTTCTTGATTTTTCTAGTGATGAAGATGATGAATAAGATGACTTATTAGTCATCTTGTATAAATATATAAGGCTTCCATGTGGCCCTTGGCCCACACCAAGGTGGCCGGCCACATGCCCCTATTTTTTTTTTTTTCATGAAATAAATACTTTCCAAAAATAACATATGACCCCAAATGTTTCCTTAATATTTCCATGCCACAATATCATGAACACTTATGTCTTAAAACACAATTGTGGTTAAAACCTCAACTTCGTATCCCGGAATGGTCTTGCCCTTAACTTATCGTGGTTGACTTGGATTATCCCGACGTACAAAATACAGGATATAACATCCTTCCCCCCTTTAAAACATTCGTCCTCGAATGTTCAACTAGTCCCGTAGGGTCTTATGAGGATCTTGGGGGTTTCCTTTATTGCCATAGTATGCAACCTCATCTACCGATAGTATTTCTTCTATACCTTCTCTTCAGCTTCTCAAGTCGTCTCCTTTTCGTCATTATTTCGTCATCATACTTTAAGAAGGCCACGTCTTTAGTACATACCCTTCTTGCCTTGCGAGCATGTAATAAGGTCCAGTATATCTCGGGTTAAACTTTTCCTTCTTATGGGATCCCATTACACCTTTCATGGGGATTATCTTCAAGCATACCCACGTGCCAATTTGGGATTCTAAGTGTCGACGCTGCTAATCGTCATATGATTTCTATCGTTTCTGAGCTGCTAATAGCCGTTCCTTGTGTTATAGCCCGTATCTTGTACAGTTGGAAATTCCAAAGTCGTGGTGGAAAGTTAAGGGCGAGACCATTTTCAAAAATTATTTTACTGGATGAGTTGTTATAAATATTATTTATGATTATTTTTAGTATGAAAATATTGTGATAGGCTGAGAAGAGAAATTTGCAAAAATGACCAATGGAAATAATGTGGAAGGCTTGGGGTAAAATGTGTAGCATTTAGAAAAGTCGAAGGGGCAAAATTTAATTTCACACAAGTCTCTTGAAAGTTCTAAAGGGGCCATGTTGGCTATGTGAAAAAGATGACAAAATAAGTCATCCTTGGTGGAATTTCAAGAGAATTGTAGAGAACAAAGAAAGGGGCTATGTGCCAAAAATTCTTTATCGAGGGACTAAAACATAAATATGGAAAAATGATGGAAGGCATGTATATATATGAGGGTCATCCTTTTAATTAAGGGAAAGGAGAAAGAAAGAAAGGGAAAAAAGAAAAAAAAAAAGAGAGGAGAGCATGGAGGGGGGTTCGGCCATGGCCCTAAGAAATTAGGCCATGGAAATTGCGTTCCAAAAATTTGTTTCTTCATGCATTCCTACTAAGTTGAAGGCCCTCTTTAACATGGTAGTCGTTGGAAGCAAGAATCTTCCTCTTTTGTTGCAAGTTGACAACTTTGGCTAAGTTGGAGGCAAATGAGGAGAAAAGGTAAGAATTTAATCTCCTATATATATATATATTAAAGATGATTCATGCATGTTGAAGTTTATGGAAGTCAATGGAACTCATGAAATGTGATGTTGTAGGTGTGGTTGTGTGTGGAAGTGTTGATCGTATGCATGAGGTATGGTGTAGGAAGAATGAATTAATTTTGTGTAGTGTGTTACTTGTTGTTGTACTATATATATATAGAAAAGATGGAAGAATTCATGAAAGTATGATTGTAATTGTGGTGGCCGAATATGTATTGTATTGTATAAATGCGATAAATGGATTCTATTTAGCATTTTGATTGTTGTGTTGTTGTTGTAATGTAAAGGGATGGATGAAAATGCATGAAAATATGTAAGAAGTGGTTATGGCTCTGATAAGAGGTGTTTTGGTAAGTTAATGTCAATTGATATTATTTGATATTCTAGTGGTCGTTATGAATTATGTAATGAAGATGGAAGGTTGTTGTGAAGTTAGTATACATGAATGATGATGAAATGTATAGTTGTTGTGAATTGGAAGGTTTCGGGTATAGTAATATGTTAATTGAGTTGTTACGAAGATTATGTAATTGCATTGAATTGAAGTGAATTGAATTGAATCGGAATTAAATAGGAAGTTGTTGCTGGATAACTGCTAGTAATGTTGTTGGATTGGCCGAGTTGAATTCGGGTTTGTTGATGTTGGTTTGGGCCGAGCCATATTCTCGGGATGTTGTATTTTCAGGGGAGATGCATGTCTAAATTTCGCAATATAAGTGAATTTATTTGAAAAGTTGAGACAAGTGAATAACAATGGATTAAATGATTGTGTGAATTCTTTTTGTATGTAGATTGACAAGTTTGGACAAATAAGCATAACTAGTTGGTCGCGGTATGTGCATGTAAGGCTTTAATTTTCTTTCTTTTGGCATGTCTTAGAGCCAACTAAGGTGTGATATTGATATGTATATCGGGTCATTCTATTCTCGTGATTCCGAATCTGTTTAGGAGTCGTATGTCCCCCCTAATTTAAGTATCTAACAATTTTAAGACATGCAATTCTCGATTTAAGCATCCCGGTATACGTATCCTGATATAAACATTCTGGTCTAAGCATCCGGATATAGATATTCTGATGTAAATATTTGACACAAGCGTTCTAACATGAGAAATTCTGATACAAGAAATTTGGAATAGGTATTCTGATATAAGTATGAGTATTCCTAACTTTGATATAAACATTCTGACATAAGTGTTTCGATATAGGTATTCTGATATAAATATTCTGATAAGAAGATTCTGATATAAGTATTCTCGTTATGAATACAACCATTATGAACGTCCGATTATTTCATCTAGTCTTGGTTTATGTGCATTTAGTTTCTCACCACTCGTTCGTGCATATGTTACGATTTCCTTCGCCGAGTCCCGGCCGGTTTATATCGTGCGCATTATGACATATTCGGCGTTGGTGATGTGTTACGGTTTCGAGACCTCACCATAGGGCCGGTTACCGCCTCATGGTGTTATGATGTGATATGGTTTCGATATATTCTGATGATATGATGTGTATGATGTTACGATGTGTTCGTGAGTTTGTACGGAGATTTGAAATCTTCTCGAGTATGATGTGTGTTGTGGCACCAGCCGCGGGGGTGCCACCACGTTCCCGAGCCCATGCATGATTTTTTTATTTGCATTCCGTACATTTGCATTCCAAGGCAGTTTGATCCGTCGCTTTCCGTATTTGTTTCCGTTACTCGGTGACATCGTACATATGTTCCGACATCCGGATCTGGTTATGATTTCGTCTCGCTATACTTCGTACATTGATTTTGATCATGATTCTCGTTTATCGTATTTTCGCCATTCATACTCCGCATATATTCCGTACCGACCCCTTCTTCTCGGGCCGCGTTTCATGCCACGCAGTGCACACCCTGCATGATCGAAGACTTTGCGAGGGAGTGAGTTTGTGCCGAGATTGGCGAGCTCCATTTCCCTCCGCAGTGTCGCCGAGTCGCAGCATACCGAGTTGTGATTTTCGATTTGTGTTAGAGACTTGCGCATTACGCAGTCGTGGGTCCGAGATCCGTGTCTTCGAGCGGCCCCGTTTGCTATGGTGGCCTCGAATGGCCTATATGTTTGTACATGTATGTATGTTCAAAGCGATGTACATTCCGCCCGCCACGGATTGATCCGATATGTTTGTTATGTTTGATACGCATGGCCGCCTAAGACGATGTCTCCGTTATCGGGCCTTTTGAAAGTCTTTCGTACGCTTCATGTGATTTGATCTGGAAATTTGAAAGGAATATGTATGAAATTGGAGTCTGAGGGTTCGCTCGGCTCCGTATGTGGGGTCGGGTGCCCATCACACCCTGATCAAGATTAGGGTGTGACACCCTGCTTTGATTATCATCAGCTGGTATAATTCTAAAAGAAGTTGACGTATAAATTCATCCTCTTTTAGTAACCGGCTAGCTCGGTCCACAGTGCTTAAGTCATCTTATACTTCCCTTTACTCAGCTTGCAGCATTTTAGGTACATTACCTCGTGTCCTTTCTTTGTCCTTACTTCAAACCCTTCTATCGTTCTAGCTCAGATCCTGCCCTCAACTTTCCGGTCACACGTCATGTTGCAATCTTTACAGGAATATGCGCATGTTCTCAATTTAGCCCAAAATGCCTTAGCGTGGTTTCACTAATCCTTACGTCTGTTTCACTTTGTCTACGCCTTCCTTTCCTTACAATCGGTATCGACATAGATCTTTGGTCCAACCATTGCCATGTCCCGTTTGTCCTCAGGGCTAATTCTATCTCGATAACCTAGTTTAAACCATTTTTACATCTTTCCTTAATGCACCCCAAACTATTACAACCATATTGTTATTACTGAATCCAGCCTTTCTCCTTAGATATTCGCGTGGTCGCATCCTTAGCATATACATGTTCATGGGTATCATAACTACACTTGTATGACTCATATAGAATATATTCCATCTTAATTACGGTCTTTCCTCCTCCTGGTTCACTCTACACCACATATTCTTTCCGTCCTAACATTCGCTTGTGGCCTACCCTGTCATACTCATTACTCCCTTCCTTTAGTCACTCCTTTGGTTTTCTTACTTCCTACTATAGAGATTATCTGTTTTTCTCCCCTCTCTCTTCTTTTCTTGGGCCGTAGTATTATTAGCGAACCACCTTATTGCTCACATTTTAGTCCCTAGTCCAGCACGGTAGCGTTACCTTTCACAGCGCCTCCGTAAGTTACTCGTCGTTGTTATTTTATCTTATTTTCCTCTAGGCTTCCACTCCCCAGTGTCATATCGTCCAACATCTCTACAACTAATTCTCAGCACTATCTCCATTGCCATTTTAGCCTCTACCTTTTTTTGTCGGCTTGGGTCTTACTAACTTGTCTCGGTGAGGAATCTTGCTTTCAGCCGGGTATCCATATTAAATACGTTGTGGTATTAATTGTCTCTATCTGGTGCTTGCATTTCTCGCACCCGCTTCCCCCCTTTAGGGGTGTACTTACATTATTACCTGATTATACTTTGCTCTATGTCTGCGTTTTCCAATTTCTGTTAGGCAGCACTTTTTGTCACGACCCGGACTACGGGCCGCGACGGGTATCCGGGGCTAACCACCGAACACCTCTCACTTGCATCGCTTATCCGCTATCATTCATACTATCCGCTCATAATCATATAAACTCGGCATTTTCCGAAATACATTTGCTTTATAAACATAAGCCCTTCGGCTACCAAAATAATATATATATATATGCATACACGTAAAAGCCATGGGACCATACTACCCACACTACGTATCTACGAGCCTCTACTAGAATACTAGATATCCTGACGGCGATGGACCCCGTCATGCCCAAACCATGAATATCGATATATCCAAAAAAAAACTGGCCTTTTGAATAGGAGTGCTCTCAAAACAAGCTAGCTCCCCAGTCCCGGGGCCCT
>NW_026719651.1:0-11335 GCF_029784015.1 Lycium ferocissimum
TATTATGCACTACGTTACGAACTTTACCTATTTACAGATTTCATACGATGCTAGTTATATTTGATTTGGTAAAAATGAAAGGCATGTTTGTATTCGAAAAAAACAAAAAAAAATTTATTACGTACTTATGATATGATTTGAGGGCCCAGCATGTTTATAAGTATTGTGAGAGTCAGCGGGTTCGCTCGGCCCTAGGTAAGGGTCGGGTGCCCATCACACCCTATCGGAAATTAGGATGTGACAGATTGGCTCAAGCCATGAGTGGGACATGTGTCCAACATATAGGAATGATATAAATAGCAAAGTGATGACAAGAAAAGTCATATTTCATCTTCACAACTTAAGAAAACCTAGAGAGGGAGAGAGAAGTCTCGCCATGGCCAGCCGAGCTTCAAGCTATTGAATTGTTGATCAAATTTGATTTTCTTCAAGTATTTCAACCCTTTGGAAGGTGTATAATAACGTGGGATTGATCCTAGATAGCAAGAACAAGTATTACATTCAAGGCACAAGTTCTAGTCAAGTTGAGAAGTCAAGTGTTTAAGGTAAGGTTTAACTTTCTTTTGCATGTATTAAGGGTGGTTTTGAACGTGTAGTAGTGAGTAGAAATGAATGAAATTAATGAAACTATGTGTGTTGGTGTTGAGGCCGTGTGGGGGCTGTTTGTGTATGAAATGGTGAATTGATTTTACTTGGTATTTTGCTTGTTATTGTTATGGATTTTATGATGAAAATGAAGGGCTTAATGGTTCAAGTTAGAGTTGTAGTTGTTTGTGGGCTGTTGTAGAAGCTAATATGATGTTAATATAATTTCTTGTATTTATGTGAATGATGTTGTTAACGTGTGGATTGTTGGTATAGTTCATGAATTTAGAAGAAAGGAATGTGTTGTTGTTATTCTTGTTGAACTTGGAAGGTTATATGTTGTATTGTATGTTGGTTGGGCTGGTTTGGAGTGTTGTACGGCTGTCCGAGTGTCCTCGAGTCTTGTTTGAATAGTCTCGGGTTGATACTTGAATGCATGATTAGTGATGTTGGCTTGGTTGTATGTAGTTGGTTTGAATATAAGCGAAATGTCGTCTAATTGTCTAGAAAGAAGTTACTAACATTAGAATGCGTTTTGAATCTCTTCGTAGTTTAATCGTAGTTCTTGACGTCTTAATATAGGTTGAGATACTATTGGGCAGCGTATATGTGTTGTGTTGCGAGTAAACGCTAAAGGTATGTAAAGCTTACCCTTCTTCCTTTTGGCATGTCCTAGATGTAAGTATGATACGATATGAGCTTTGGGGTAATTCTATTCATAAGTGCCGAGCATGTTTTATGATTGTTATTCACTTCTTGATACTAGAACTCTTAGAATAGTCGAGCTACTGCCTCGTAGTCTTCTATATGATTGGATAGTAAACGATGCATAAAAGATCCTATTCCCGAAAGATTCTATAATGACATTCAAAGAATATGTAATATGACTATCGTGTGATACTCGAGCGTTGATTTGTCTACTTATCTATTGAGTCTTAAAAGATGTTTTAATTGCATATGGTTGCTCACTACTCCACTCGTGCAAGTCTTAACATGTCTTTCACTGTGTCCTGGGCCAGGACACGTTTTCATGCACAGATCCACTGCATTTTTCACCGAGTCCCCTCATTTAGAGGGCGGGACAAAAGTTATATGTATATGTATATGATGATATGATGACATGATGATATGATGATATGATGATACGGGGATGGCGGCCAGGATGGCATATGATGATTCTATTCACCGAGTCCCTCACTAGAGGGCCGGGACACGTTATATATGCATATGTACAGGATGATTATCTACTTATGTTACTCAGTCCCATAACGGGTTGGGTATGATATTGACACGCATGATTTATGTTTCAAAGGCAAGCTTTGTGGTTTTCTGGTTATTGTACTAGTTTTCTATACTCCTTATTTCGCATGATCCCGTTTACTATATTTCATGCTTTACATGCTCGGCACATATTCCGTCACCCCCTTTCTTCGGGGGCCGTGTTTCATGCCCGCGGTACAGATACTCGCTTCGGTGATCCACCGGGCTTAGGATTCCTATTCAGCTATCTTGGAGTGCTCCCTTGTTCCGGAGCCTAGCTTTTTGGTACAGATCCTTTTGATGTATATATGTGTCTGTCCAGGGGTACGGCGGGGCCCTGTCCCATCATATGATACTGTTGCTACTCTTAGAGGTCTGTAGACATATGTGTGGGTTGTATATAGTTACTGTTCAGTTGTGTCTGTATGACTTATGTTTTGGGACGTTCCCATTCGTAACAGCCTTGTCGCTTGCGTATGTATATATGTTTTTGGAATCTGTATTGTATGGTGGCAGCCTTGTCAGCTTGCATGTATATAGTTAGGACGTTCCCACATGTCATGACAGCCTCGCCGGCTTATGTACGATGTTACCTGTTGAGAGTTGTAACCCCTCAGGAGACAGGTTGCTGTGATATGTATATATATGTGTGACAGTTTTGGGACGACGTCTTGCCTTTTATATATGAGTTCCTTATTATGCTAGTTGTGGATTGATTATAGTTAACAGGTGTGTATACGAGTGTCCAGCTCGGGCACTAGTCACGGCCTACGGGGTTGGGTCATGACAAGTATCTCTTATCTCATATAGCTATTCATGAACAAGGGCTCTTAGTTTTCTTGAAGACAGGACATTCATAAAGAAGGAGGAAAATCATGCCATAAGATTCATGCCTTAGAAAGAAAGGACTAGCCTCACATACCTTTGTCGTTTAACTATTCTATTGCTTGCTCGTTCTCCTTTAACGCACACGTTTTACCTTCAAGAGAATTCGTATCGACATTAGCTAAATGATTACAAGAACGTGCTTACTAAAGCTAGAGAAAATTGGGCAGCATTTCCTTTGTTTATATGACTTTCTCCATATTCCGTATCAACTCCCAAACATCCGTAACATCACTCATAATATCATAAATAACAATCATCATTTATCTATATTATCCACATTTCACAATTTCACTTCAATTTTCCCATAATCATGGTCATAATTCACTATTACATTCTTTCACGTATAATGCTCATTCCATGTTCTAAATGTCATTCATAATCTACTTACAATCACAACATAACCATATTCACGCTTCATTCCAAATTACTACTCAACAATAGCACTATTCCCACATTTATGACCCATTTTCTATATTCTAGTACAATCCAAGTGTTTCAACTTTTCAATACTTCAAATAATATGAAAAGATCATGAAACTCACCTTAGATGGTGTAGAAATAAGCCTTGAGTGGCAATACTCTTCTTACTCCAAACCCTAGTTCACTTCTCTTGGGATTTCTTGGCTTGGATGTCTTTAATGTGCTCCACACTCTTGATTTATGTTGGTTTGATGAAGTTGATCATCAATTTCCTTTGGATTCTTATTTTAGAGAGTTCTTGACTTGCGTGGAATGAAAATGAAATGAATTAAAATGAACTTGGGTCTCCATTTAATAACTTAAAATCTGATCCCGTCGGGCAATTATACGGACACTTATACGGTCCGTGTAACTTATACGGTCCGTATAAGTGACCGTGAAATGAACCCTTCAGTTTCTCTTCTCTGTGACCACTATACGGTCCATTATACGGGCCGTATAAATTTATACGGTTCGTATAACTGACTGTATAATCCCACCAGCGAGGGGCCTTCACTATGCTTCTGCGGTCTATTATACGGACCGTATAACATTATACGGGCCGTATAATCGACCGTATAACCCATCAGCTCACTGAATCTTATTTTCATCACTTCGCTTCATCTCCGATCCTTATGGAACCTTATTAACACTTGTTTAGCACTTCATTAACAATTCAAGGGTCGTTATAACTCTTCTCCAAGACGTCTCTAAATTCTCATTATTTCAATGCTCGAAATTCTTGCCTGACATACAACATATAACTTGTTTCCCTTAACAACTTTCTTCCCTTACCTTAAATGTTTTTGAACTCTCGTTTAGGGTCATCAAATACTATTTATCACTTATCAAAATATCGTATATGTCTTACCCTTCATTAGCCTATTCACTATACGTTAACGGGAATTTTCAAAGGTGTAACAGAGTCGAGTTAGTATGAAGGGGAAAAAGATGAGCGTTACTTTGAACAACAAAGTATGAGCCAACTTGGGAAAGAATATCTTTTAGTATATGAGGAGTTTTGAAGTAAAGCAAAAACATAAATTGAAGTTCATGAAGTCTAGTTTCCAACGCAAGAAACTGATCATCGATACGACGTCGGAGTAAAGAATTATGGACGTTACAAGTCAGGCTAGCAGAGCATAAACGCGCAGCTACAGTGCGCGACACGCGCAGCTACAGTGTGCAGAAAGTTCTAGGTCGGCGCTAATCGACCCTAGAGCACTATAAAAGGGGGTTTACCCCTTATTTATTCATCCAACCCCCCTAAACATATCCCAAATCCTCTAGAACATTACCCCCACTTCCACAACACACACATATATTCCTACAAGTATATATGACAATTTTGGTCATTTTTATTTTACTTTTAACATAATCCCAAGTCCTAGAAAGCCCTAGAAACCTCTCCAAACATATTCAAACATATTTCCAAGCCTAAACCAAGGATCAAAGTGGTTAAGGGTTCCAAGTGAGGTCTACACTTGTCTCTTTTTCTTGAAGATGTTTGGGTGAGTATTTTTAAGGTGGAGTAACCATGGAATTGAAGTGTTATTGAATTTTGAGGTAATATTTCATCTTAGTTTCATGATTATGAGTTTTTTTGGTAATTATGTTAAGATTTGAGGAGAACAAAATTGGAGGAAAAGTTCAAATATGCATTTGATGATATTTTGAGTTGTGAATTGACTTGAGTTATAATTATTAGTATGTTTTGAGCATAATCTTGTTATGAGGGATAATAATAATGTTAAGTAATTGTTGTATACGAGTGTATAAGAGGTTGTATGAAGTTGTTGTTATGGATTGATTATGAGAAAAAGTTTTGGGATTGAATTGAGTATAGTTTGAATGTAATCTTTTGATTATGGAATTATTGATGTTTTATTGTGCTTTGGGAGTTGTTTTGAAGATTGGAGGAGTAGAAGATATAGGAGATGTCGCCCAAATTTGGCATTCTAAAGGGTTTAATTTGAAGGCTTAAGATAAGCATACGACAACAAGCCTAACAATAGTATGAATTTTCTTGAATGTAGATATACGAGCTTGGGAGGACAAGCGTTATGTAATTAAGGAGACCGAAAAGGTATGTTAAGGCTGTCCCTTTCTTTCTAAAGGCATGATTCTCTTCTCTATGAAACCATGCATGTTTTCCATAACATCCTTTTTTTCAAAAGTTAGAAGTTCATGATTCTCAAAGTTCTTATGATACTAAAGATAGATGTTTTCTAGGATGATAATGATGATGATGATGACCCCATTTCTAGAAATTTCAAGGCTTATGATTTTGATGCTATCACGAGATTGTTGACCTTATTTCATGATTTTCTTGATTTTATTTATTGTTGTTGATCTCACCTTGTAATAATTGTTCCTTCAAGGTGAGATAGCGATGATGATTCGTTCCATAATATAAATCGGAGGTTATATATGTATATATATATATATATATATATATATATATATATATATATATATGTATATATGTATATGCGAGGCATTATATACGCATAACCACCTGATCAGTTGGCATATTATGATATCATCCCGGACGCGGGATATATGGGATAAATTGATCGGGCCGTTCATTCCGGGACAACATATATAATGATGATATAATATAGTTATAGATCGGGTTGCACGTTCTGTAGCACTATTATGTTATATATGTATGAAAAATGTTTTTTTAAAAGAAAGCTAAGCATGCATGATATCCGCCTTACGAGGCAATCAGATGTACATGTTATCTTCTTATCTCATGTTAAGTTCTATATCTCTTGTTATGTTGTTATTCATGCCTTACATACTTAGTACATATTAGTACTGACGTCCTTTCTTGTGGGCGCTGCGTTCATGCCCGCAGATAGACAGGTAGACGGACTAGACCCTTAGGAGCTTTATCAGCGGAGTTTCAAAAGTGCTCCAATTGCTTCGGAGCTGCAGTTTATTGGTATTACTCATGTGTATATGCATACTTGGGCATGGCGGAGTCCTGCCCGTCTTCATGGATTCCTGTATTCTTTATAGAGGCTCGTAGATAGATGTGTGTAGCTAGAAGTCCCATATCGTTAGAAGTTCATATTGTTGTATTATATTTGGGCAGGCTTGTCGGCTTATGTTCGCGGGAATAGTTATTGATGATTATATAAAGATGTGTCATTATCTTGTGATATATGCCCCTACAGATCATGATACCCAAGAGCTATCTTTGTGGTCCACCTAGAGATGATTATGCGATGCATGTTCAAAGGTGCGCGGTAGGATAGTTTTGGGTGCCTGTCATGGCCCTCTGGCTGGGTCATGACAAGGCCTCCTTGCCTCCGCAACAGTGTCTTTGGCGGAATTATCCATCTCGGCCTTAGTGACCCTATCCTACAGGTCAGTGATAGTGCTGAGCAATATTGAAATTACGTCATCATGGGGTGGTATCTCTTTGGGGTCTGGGGTATCCTCTTCGCGAATCACGAGCTCACTTTGATTACGTTCGTTTTCTGGTGTACCAGCCATTTTTGCTTTCCCTTTATCGGCTTCTGACAGAGATGCTAGCGCGGCTTTGGACCTCGTGAAGTATGCCAGTTTGCATAGCTATACTAATCAGCCTCTTTCTATAAGAGAAGAATAACTCAAAGGCGGACGAAGTTAGTCGTCGGTCACAAAATAAAGCAAGATATCACATATATTACATGTAAAACACATAAGATCACATAAATACATGCATATTTGCCTAAACACTTGATTGATCCTTTGTTCTAAAGGTTCGGGCATTATGGGATTTTAGTTTTAGTACATCCTGGTTTGATGGTTTTCGTGGCCGACTTACATTGACCATACTCAATTCGTCATCCTAGAAAAATATGGGGGAACTAATATTTTATGTAATATAGGGGCCGAGTCTTACGTAGATAGCCTACGTATCCCTCCGCGGGAAATCAGGCCCTTTCGTAGTTCATCTTACACGGGAGGATATTTTCTTTATATATCCTTAGACTATCCTATCTGAAAGTTTCATGGACCAGGACCGATGAGGGCTTCCCACATATCCCTCCTTAGGGACATCAGGTCAGCGTGGTTCCTTACATATTTAGGGAAGGGGAATGATATATCTTTCTTCGAAAAGGGGACACCCATTATCTACCCAAAGTGTATCCCAACGAGTCGTTGTCCATATGAACTCACTCTCTCATGTATTCTTCTTCTTCAGAGTTGTGCGGGAAGCACGACCAAGACTTCTCCAATGAACAGATGTTCAAGTTCAAACTTGAATGCTTCGCACTCTTCAATTTTGTGTCCCAAAGCTCCTGTGTGGAACACATATACTTTCCCTCAGTTTGGGCCCACTGAGGGGTTCATAGACGGGCTCGACCGGGCCGACCTTTCCTATGGTCGCCGTGTTGCAAAGATATGAGCATAAGTGTCACGACCCAACCCCGTAGGCCGTGACTAGTGCCCGAGCCGGACACTCGTATACACAAATATAATCGGTCTACAACTAGCATGATAAGGAATTCATATATAAAAAGGCAAGACGTCGTCTCAAAACTCACACACACATATATATATATATATATGTATATATATATATATCAAGACAACTCCGTCTCCCCGTGGAGTCACAACTACCACCGTATAACATCGTACATAAGCCGGCAAGGCTATCATAACATGTGGGAACGCCCCAACTATATATACGCAAGCCGACAAGGCTGCCACTACATACAACATCCCAAAATATATATATATATATATATACGCAAGCCGACAAGGCTGCCACTACGAATGGGAACGTCCCAAAACATGAGTCATACAGACACAACTATACACAACCCACACATATGTCTACAGATCTCTAAGAGTAACAACGGTAAGACATGACGGGATAGGGCCCCATCGTACCCCTGAATAAACATATACATATATCAGCAGATCTGTGCCAAAAGTCTAAGCTCCGGAACAACGGAGCACTCCAAGACAGCTGAGTAGAAGTCCTAAGCTGGAGGATCACCAAATTGAGTATCTATACCTGCGGGCATGAAACGCAGCCCCCCAAAGAAAGGGGTCGTACGAAATACGTACCGAGTATATAAAGCGTGAAATACAAGAACAGATCATAGCCGAAATAAGAAGTACGTAAAACGAGTACAATAACCGGATACCAAAATGCTTGCTTTTGAAACACAAATCATACATGTCAATATCATATATCATATCCGCCCATTACGGGACTCGGTGAATATGGTCGCCACCCCGTCTTTGGCACCATAACACAAAGATATACCAGAACACAAAGATAACTCCGTAGCACAGCATAACATCATAACACAACATAACACCATAACATATATATATCGTACCCGGCCCTCTAGTGAGGGACTTGGTGAACAATGCAGTGAAACTGTGCACGAATACATACCCGGCCCGGGACTCGATGAAAGATGTACCGACAGTATGAACGAGCAGAGTAGTGAGTAACCATATGCATATAAATCATCTTTTGAGACTCAATGGATAAGTAGACTAATCAACGCTCGAGTATCGTAGATGACAAGCCATACCAACACTTTAAATGTCATTATGAACTATATCAAATAAAAGCCTCAGGGATCGTAGACATGTATCAAATTAATACGAGATAGCTTATGAGAGTTAAGGACATTATTCGTTACAGAATCCTTTAAGAACAGGAACTCTTATATATCATTTACCATCCAATCATATAGAAGACTCGAGGCAGTAGCTCGACTACTTTAAGAATTCTAATATCAAAAAGTGAATAAGAATCATAAACATGCTCGAAACTTATGAATAGAGTTATCCCAAAGCTCATATCGTATCTTACTTACATCTAGGACACGCCAAAAGAAAGAAAGGATAGCTTTACATACCTTTAGCGTTTACTCGCGACACAACACGTATACGCTACCCAATAGTGTCTCAACCTATATTAAGATGTCAAGAACTATGATTAAACTACTGAGAGATTCAAAACGTATCCTAACGTTAATTATTCTTTCTAGATAATTGACGACGTTTTCGCTTATATTCAAATCAACTACATACAACCAAGCCAACATCACTAATCATGCATTCAAGTATCAACTCGAGAGTATTCAAACATGACTTCGAGAACACTGGACAGCCCGTACAACACTCCAAAACAGTACACTCAACCAACACACAATACAACATATAATCTTCCAAGTTCAACAAGAATAAAAACAACACATTCTCCCCTTCCAAATTCATAAACTATATCAACAACCACACGTTAACAACATTATCCATTTAGATGCAAGAAACTATACTAATTCCATATTAACTTCTACAACAGCCCACAAACAATTACAACTCCAACTTGAACCATTAAATACCTTTATTCTCATCACAAAATCCATAACAACAACAACCAAATACTAAGTAAAATCAATTCACCATTTTCTCCTAAAACAGGCCCTACACGGGCTTGACAAACATTACAACATCAACATACATAATTTTATACATTCCATTCACATTTACTAAGTTACAACAAGCCCTAATCCTTACTAAAACATGTAGAACATGATCAGCCCTTACCTTAGCAACTTGACTTCTCAACTTGGCTAGAATTGGTGAATTGAAATAATACTTATTCTTGTTATTCCAATGGCTACTCCACGTTGCTATGCACCTTCCAAAGGGTTGAAATAACTTGGAAAAACTATAAATTAAACACAAGAGTTGGAGCTCTCCATGGACAGCCATTGCCGAGAGCTCCTCTCTCTAGAATTTCATTATTTTTGTGGATGAAAAATGAATAGCTTAGTCATCTTTGTGGTTTATAAATGCCCTCCATAGTGGTGACACATGTCCAACCCTTGACATGTGTCCCATTATCCTTCTTGAACCAATCACATTCGGCCATATGTTGTGGGGCCCACTTAGTGTTCTAATTAGGCTAATTAATCATAATTAATCACTAATCCCCACTTAATAATCTAATAATGGTTAATTAATCCCTAATCTTCATTAATATTTCTATACCAAGTAAAATTTATAAGCAACTTGTGCATTAAAACAAAATCGGAGGTTAGAAGTCTCTACCTCGTATCCCAAAATTGCCTTGTCCTTAACTTGTCGCGATTAGCTTAAAATATCCCAATATACAATAATACGGGATATAACATCCTTCCCCCCCTTTAGAACATTCGTCCTCGAATGTTATACTAGTCTTACAGGGTCTTATAAGCACTTCGGGGGAGTCACTTTTATAGCTATCACATACAGTTCATTTACCAATCAACATAACCAATTTAGGAGTTTAGATTACCTGTAGGCATAGGAAACAAGTAGGGATACTTATTCTTCATCTCCTCTTCGGCTTCCCATGTCATCTCTTCCTTGTTATTGTTCCGCCACAATACCTTAACGGAAGCCATGTCTTTAGTACGCAACCTTCTCACCTGACGATCCAGAATAGCTGCAGGTGCCCCCTCGTACGATAGCTCCTCCGTTACCGGACATCATCCACAGGGAATACCCTAGAAGGGTCACCAATGCATTTCCGAAGCATAGACACATGAAACACTGGGTGTCTTGTTCCAAATCAGATGGTAGGTCTAATTCGTAGGCAACCTTGCCTACCTTACGAACAATCTGATAAGGCCCAATATACCTCGGGCTAAGCTTCCCCTTCTTGCCGAATCTCATTACACCCTTCATGGGTGACACCTTCAAGAATACCCAATCACCAATCTGGAACTCTAAGTGTCGATGCCGATTATCTGCATATAACTTCTGTCGACTCTGGGCTGCCAATAACCTTTCTTGAATAAGCTTTACTTTATCGACTGCTTGCTGAATCATATCTGGGCCAATTAACTTAGTTTCACCAACATTAAACCAGCCAATAGGTGACCTGCACTTTCTGCCATACAGAGCCTCATACGGTGCCATTTGGATACTAGAATGGTAGCTATTTGTCACACCCCAACCCTACTAGGGTGTGATGGGCACCCGACCCCACATCCGGAGCCGAGCGAACCCACGCGTACTCCTATTACGCACATAAATTTTTTTCAAATCTCTAAACCGAATAGTCATGAAATACATAATGAAGCTTACAAATTTGACAAAATCGTAATTATACAAGATTTACTACATAACA
>NW_026719652.1:0-11273 GCF_029784015.1 Lycium ferocissimum
CACAACAATCAAAACATGCTAACTAACATTAATTCATCACTTACAATACATCGTAAACGCACGCCAAACACTCCTACACGGCCTCAACTTGATTTCATTTTTACCATGAATTTCTTCCATTTTAGCATACAACAACACATATAAACCATCTATAACACAAGAAAACAAGATTAAACTCACCTTTTTCTTCAACTTCTCAACTTGCCTAAAGTTGGCCAATGATGAAAACGAGCAATCCAACGCCCCAAACAACACTTCCACATTGTTGAGCACCTTTGAATTAGCAAGTTTGCTTGAAGAATTTATTTTTTTCTTGATCAATTCTTAGCCTTGTTTTTCTCCTCCTTGGCCGTTTTTCACTCTCTTTCTCTCTTTGTGTTTTCTCCAAGTTTCTTGAGAAAATTCTCTAAGTGTGGGATGAATATGATGACTCCTTAGTCATCTTTTAATTACTCATTTTGGCCAACCATGTGGCCATGGCTCCACCCCCAGTGGCCGGCCACATGGCTCTCTCTCTTTTTTTTTTTTTTCATTTTCATGAAATAATTTCCTTTCCAAAATTAGAATACTTTCCAAAAATACCATTTGACCCCATATGTTTCTTTCATATTTCCATGCCAATAAAACCATACATGACTTAAGCCTTTACAATATACAAAAAAAAAACAAAAAAAATCTCCACTTCATATCTCGGGCTAGTCTTGTTCCCAACTTATCGTGGTTAACCCGGATTATCCCGCCCCGAAACTCACCAGAATACCCGGCTGACCTAGCCCTCTTATGCTGACCCCGGTCATACTCTCTCGGTCGACGCCCCTCGTCGGTCCTCAACCCTCGTGCGTATGCTTGCGCCCGAACAATATCCATACCGGGTTGAGAGGCCATCGCCAAAAACGACCATCAATCAAATACGGGTCCAACCCCATTACGTAACGATGTACCCTATCAGCCCATGTCCGCTACAATGGTGGGCGCATACCGGGCCAACGAATCAAACTCGAGACTATAATCTCGAACACTCCGCCATCCCGTCTCAACCGTAGGAATCTATCAACCCTAGCTCGCCTCACCTCCGGGGTAGAAAATGGCCCATAAAGGCCTCCACGAACTCGTCCCACACGGCCGGGAAGAGCATCCTCGCCCCTAGACAATTCCCCGGGACTCGCCCGGCTAACGAAACACTATCACGTAATCGATATGAAGCCAACTCCACGGACTCGGTTTCGCCGTAGGCTCGAATTACTCTCAACGTGCGCAACATCTCTGCCGGATAAAACTCGTGGGATCCTCCTCGCCGGCCGTGACCCATAAAACTCGGGGGTTACATGTCAAGAAATCACGAACCCTCAAACTATCGTATCCCCACACCGCATGATCTCCTCGCTCCGTGTCCGCGAGCTCGCCCCGACACTAATCTAGTCAATAACTCGAACTCGCATCTCTCATAGCTCTATCCTCTCCGCCCCGTCGGGGAACTCGGAGGCTGTGTGCGGAATCCGCAGGAGCTGGTGGTGGGGCGATTCCCCGGATCTGTCGTCGCTCTAGGCTCCCGATAACGGTGGTGTGCGGGAGCTCGCCGATCGAAGTCCAACCTCGGTACGGATCGAGCATAGGCTCTAGTAGTCCTCCGGTCCGACCGGTCTCCTCGACTATCGCCTTGCTCCCTTCGGGCGGCCGTCGCCTTCTTCGGAGGCATCGGCCGTAGACATAACAATCCGTCGGGAGAAAATCCTCTAGTACATACGGCTACATCGCACGATCTAAGATTTAAGGAAAGATGATATCCTAAATGTTCGTAGCTTCTGTTTATAAATGTGGTGCACAACACATCGATAAGCAAGACTCTACTAAACACGGTCGCGGACACTCCGAGGACTAACTCGCTCGATACCACTTTTGTCACGACCCAACGCCGTAGGGCCGTGACTAGTGCCCGACTTGGACACCCGTATACCCCCGTTACCCATAATCATATACTACTAGCATGAATAGGCGATCTAAAAGGAAGGCAATACAATTGCAAATCAACGCTACTTATCTCTTGAAGAGTTGTAATCTTTAATAGTCAATCTAACGCAAAAAAGCCGGCAAGGCCGTCATATATATATATATAGGGAACTTCCCAACAAAACATAAGTCGAGAAGGCTACTTTCATACACAACACGCCATGATAAACATATATGTCTACGCAAGCCGACAAGGCGCCACTACGAATGGGTACGCCCCAAACATAAGCCATAACACAACAACAAAATAACAATCCCATACGAACCCACGCATGTGACCGCAGACCTCTAAGAGTGACAACGACATCATATGACGGGACGGTGGCCCCGTCGTACCCCGAACAACAACATATATACATGTCAAAAGGTTATACCACGAAAGTATGCTGGAACAAAGAAGCACTCGTGATAGCCGAGTAGATACCCTAAGCCGGCGGATCTCCGAAACGACCGTCTGCACCTCTGCGGCATGAAACGCAACCCCAAGTAAGGGGGTCGATGCGGAATATGTACTGAGTATATAAAGCATGAGACATAGTAAATAGAATCATATCTGAGACAAGGTGTATAGGACTCAATGCAACAACAGAGTTTCATAAAACTTGCCTTTGAACATATGTCATTTGTATCGTTCTCATATCAATATCAACATAATGCTTTATAATCAAAACTCGCATAATCATTACGTATATAACATATATAACGTGTCCCGGCCCTTTAGTAAGGGACTCGGTATTTATAATCATAACATCATAAACGTAAACATATTCGTATCCCGGCCCTTTGGTAAGGACTCGGTAATAAGGAATCATATGCCATCCTGGCCACCTCCCCATATCATCACATCATCATATCATCATATCATCATATCATCATATATATATATAACGTGTCCCGCCCCCTCTAGTGAGGGACTCGGTGAATAGTATAATAGTTGTGCGCACGAGAACGTACCCCCGGCCGGGACTCAGTGAAGGATATAGCGGTAAGCACGAGCAGAGTAATAAGCAACCACATATATATAGAACACCTTTGAGACTCAATGAATAGTAACTAAATCAATTCTCGAACGTTAGCATGTTACATCTCATGAAAATCACGCATACCTATGCAATTTCTTTTAAAAGAAATTAGAACTCTTGTATATCACGTACTAGTCAATCATGTAATAAGTAATGAAATCATAACTTGACTATCCCAATACTTTCAACATTAAGAACGAATAACAATCACATGTCACACTAAGAATTAGAGAGTGGAGTCACCCGAGGCTCGAGATTATACCTTATGTACGTCTAGGACATGCCAAAAAAGAAAGAAGGGAATAGGCTTTGCGTACCTTTAGCGTTTAGTCGTAATAATAGCTTGTACTTGCTGCCCAACAATACTTAGCCTATATCAAGATATCAAGGGCTATAATTAGTATACAAGGGATTTCAATACGCACTTCGACGCTCACAATCCCTTTCAAACATTTAGACGACATTCCGCTCGCATTCAAACCAACTAGTGCTTACAATCTAACATTTCTACTCATTCCTTCTCATATCATTACAAACTTGTTTAGCATGACTTAGGGGACTGTAGGCAGCTTGTATATCATCCATTCCAGTCCTAAAATCATAGCCAAACAGCACATACACAAAACCAATTCACTTGCATTACATGTTCACAACAACATTCAACAATTAACAACATTACTTTCATTTCTATTCTTAAAACAGGTCCACGGTTTGGACTGCTCATATCCATCAACAAGACTTGTTTCATTAACTCCTTAATTCACACATTCAACATACATACAATATACTATAATGTGCATAAAAACAACCATCCAAATTTGGCACAAAACAGTCCACAAATCCAACCAAAACAGTCCGTTCACACGGCCACAACACTACCTTAACAACTTCATGATTTTCACTCCTTTACTCATACTACAACACCTTCAATCCAATTCCAATACAATGTACAAGAAGACCAACACAATCCCATTCAAATCTACAACACATGGTTCATGCAAATTTCTAAGAAAACAGCCCAACCCTAACATGCACAACATAAGCCAATTTCTACAATTCTTAGTTCAATTACAAATGGTGGCATGCATTTATTTCAACAATACAAGCAAAATGGAATCCACCATTGCCTCACCAAGCTCACGGCTCACTCTCAATTTTAACCACAACAACAATCCAACAACAACATGCATGAATTCTAAATGTAAATCACCACACAACACAAGAACAATGGTTATCCTTACCTTGCAACTTGTCCTTCAACCTTGGCCAATTCTTCAATTCTCTTGAATGCTACACCTCCTAATCTCTTCCCAACATCTACTACACGTCCTTATACACTTGAGGAGGATTTAATTTGCTTGGAAATTTAATTTTTGGAATCAAAATGGAGCAAGTCATTCTCGGCCAGCCATGGCGAGACTATCTCTCTCTATCTCTTAATTTCTCTACTTTGCAAGTGATGAAATGAACTTCTAGTTGACATATGAATCATCAATATTCTTTATATAGGCAGTCCATAATGTGGACATGTGTCCCACTCAATCTCTTAGCCAATAAGAGTTGGCCATGTCCCAAGTGGGACCCGCACGGCCAATTAGACTTATTAATGACACAATTAGGCTCTTAATCTCACTTAGTCATATAATCTTGGTCAATTAATCCTTATTCTCCAATAATATTCTTATACCAAACGAAATCCATAAGCCACTTGTGCATCGAAACGAAATCGGAAGGTAAAAACCCCACGGGAAGCCTAAAACCATGTCGTCCTTAACTTGTCGTACTTAGCTTTATAATGTCCCAACGTAAAGATACGGGACATAACAATTTCAAACACAGATCAAGGCACTATCATATCCCCAGGTCAGGGTACAGACTGTGGTATGCACATATGGTCAAGCATGAGTCAAGTTAGAGTGATACAAGCATGGTCTGAAATAGGAAAGCTATGATATGGTTCTAGAGGAACAAAATTGGAAAGTAGTGATTAAAGGAGAAATTGGATACACATCAAACAGAGCCAAGTAGTGTGCAAACAGGCACAAGGCCAAGTAGTTTTTTTTTTCTTTTTAGAGAAAAAAGAGAAAAGAAGGAAGAAAACAATCATAGTGACTGAATACATGAGCACATGAGGGATCAAAGCTTTTCCTTTGTTTTTTTTTTTTTAAAAAGGGAACATGATGTTGTGTATAGGCAGATAGAAAAGCATAGCAAAACACTTCTTTTTAAAACAATGTCATTCTTGTATGGTGTTGAGTACAGATCAGAGCAAGATAAGAGTGCAAATAGAAGATGCCATAACAATCAGCTCACATGAAGGCATACATAAGTGTGTACCACATCCACATGTCATGGGGGAAGGGGGAAGAGAAAAAGGATTGTACTCAACCATGAATTGCAAACTCCATGTACCATCTTTAAATAGTATAAGACAGTTAACTAGTTATACAAATTGGTCAAAAAGAGAGGTTAAGCGTAACAGAGCCTAGTGTGGGTGACTTAAGTAAAATGTAGGTCAAAGATCTTCAAAGAAAAGAAAAAAAAAATAGCTACTCAGGTGAGATTAAGCAGCCATGCCAAGCAAAATGAAATGTGCAGGGAGAGGGGAGATCACACAAGCCACACAGAGAAAAAGCATAGGCATGTAGAAGTCCACGGATACACTGCCTTGATGAGCACAGAATCAGTCATGATATAGAGGGGTTCAACAAATGAAAGAAAAGTATGTCATGTTAGAAAAACATAGATAGAGTGAATTAGTCATAAAGCAAGATGCATGTTGGATGCAATGGGGTGAATGGACACAGAGCATGGCACAAACCATGTACAAACACCTTGGATACACATAGACATGAGGGAGAGGAAAGGGATAAGAGCATGTTGGATGGCTGAGTTCAGAGGCAGGATAAGGAGATCCACACAACACACACACTCATAAAAAGCATATCAACAAAAGGAAATCACACCATATAGGTAGTGGTGCACACATAAGGAAAACACACAACATGGGCAGGGGTGCACATATATGGCATCAGTGATCATTTTTTCAAATACATACTAATGCAGACAAGCCTAGGGGAGAGAACTAAAATAATCAGATCCCTCCTGGTTTCAAGAGGAGCACCTTGCATAAACCTGGCCTCTTTCAATATTATAGCAAACAAAGATGGTCATAGGTCATGATCCTAGCAAAACTGAACCAGCTTTTAAGCACCTTTATGCATGTAATTGGAAAAGAACTTCAATCCAAGAGATGTCACACTAATGTAGGAGCATAAAACTCTTACTAATGCTAGGATAAAGCAAGAACAAGCTTCACATTTAAGCCTTACTAAAACAACACAAGAATGTTAAGATAAGGCCAAATTAAGAACCATACAATCCTAGACCAACAGGGGATGCTATACCATAAACATTTAGTGGAATCAGACACATGAAACAATGCAACCAGGATGAAGGGCCAAGCAACATGTTCAGGGATCCAAACAACAACATAGGTAACTAAAGGAAGACCTAATTCATTGTTCTTACCTAGGCATAGACTAAGCCAAACTATCTTTACAAAATAGGGTAATAGGCTTAGTACACACAGAAGCAGTGTCATATGATCATCACAAACTCAGGCTAGCTTATTGCATTAATAAAAAAAAAAAAAAGAAAAAAAAAGGAAAGCAAGATATTTGAGAGACTACACACCTATTATGTCAAGTTTGTAGTCTCACAACCAAACACATGAATCACTTAAATCCTACATTATTCTAAACAACCTATCCCAAACCTTAAATAATTAATTATCACAAATTAATCTATATAATCGAGCGTACGAGGATTAAACTATGTAACTAACATATAAAACAAAACCAGCAAAATAGAAATTATGCAGAAACTAGGGGAAAAGTAATAAATAAATATAAAATTACCTTTTCTTTGGCACAACCTTGATCAAGAATAGACTTGCAAGCTCCTCCAACTCCCAAACTCAGCCAAGACAAAACACAAATGAAACTTTTTTAATGAAAGAGCATATTAAAAGCTCTAAAAAATGCACTAAAATGTTAACTAATGCTTTTAACTCAAAATCTCAAGTATAAAGCTTTGTTTTTCCAGATTTAATCTCTTAAACCTTTCAAAACTAAATTTTTAACTATTTAAAGCTTGGAAACCCCTTTTTTTAGACTTCCAAAGCTTCTCCTCTCTTCAACTCACTATGGGGTTCTATTTATAGTAATCCCCCAGCAAACATCTTCCCCCTTCCAATCGGTGTGGGACAAAAGACCTCTTCTTAACATTAACATGGTGAAGGGCTAGATTTCAACAAAAGAAAGCAATCAACGGCTAGAAAAAACAACTGTAAAACGAGAATCTTAAAGATAAATCACGAGGATTGTACCTTAAGGGTCTGTTTGGACGAGTTCTCGAGCAAAATATGAGAAAAAAGGATGAAGCATTAAATGCTTAGTCCTCTTCTCACCACCTGACGACGTCATAGTGCTGGCGTTAATAGTGAACGGCGATTTGGCCCAACGCAAAAAAGAGAGGGAAGGGGTAAGAGGGGTGAGGGAGCGTAGGGGTGGCTAGGTTTTTCACCCTAGCCCCTTTGGAAAAAATAACAAGTGAGCCCCTCATTTTTGTGTTATCTTTGAAGGGAGTATTATAACGCTCATGGGCCGGGTCAGCCCCTTTGTGGGCTGGACCTCGTCCATGTGTATTTTTTTTCTATTTTGAAAGTGTTTGTATACTATACGAGTATATACGTGTATATCACGCGTATATACATCCGTAAGGGCAAAAGGGGTACTTTTGTTAATATAGGATAACATTTAATGTAGTTAGTCGCAGGAAAAATAATTAAACAAAGTCAAACAAAGCGCAATTAAATTAACAAGCGATTTAAAAGCTCATTTTACAGAAATAGCCCTTAATTGACCCTTATTTGAAGGAGGGTTGCAAATTATGGCCAACCTTTGTAATTAACTGCAGAAATATCCTGGCAATTAACTATTTGAAAATGTAGCCTTATTTTGGTATTTAATTTAACCAATTAAGACTAATTTGCATTAACGTTCTTAATTAATCTGCCCATGGCTTGGACATTTCAATTAAGGCCATTTGGAATTCAGAATTTGCAAAATTGATCGCGGATGTATTGAACCATGAGTTTGGTTAATTATGAGGTGGTCATTTATGCAAAATAACAACAATTAGGCTAAAAATCATAATTTTAAACTAGTTTACCAAAATTGGCACAAACACGCATATATAGTAATAATTACAAGTTTGAGGGGTAAAGTGATAAATTATTTTAATTACTCAAACTCCTTGGATATAAAAATAAATAAATAGTCTTTTTTTTAATCTAATTTTCTTGATTTTGCTAAATTGAATGAACAATTGTTTGAAATTGTTCTGATGCTGGTGAATTATAGAAAACCTTTGTAAAATGCTAATAAATTCTAAATAATTAATAAATCCTTGAAGGTTCCCCTATTAACTTGCAGAAATAAAAATATTAACCTGAATAATTGTTTAAAATTATTCTGAATTTTTGTGAGAGCGCAAAATTATCTTATTTATTATCCAAGGACGTTGATTAAATAAAATAAATTACGGGAGGTCAAAAATCAGGTGTCAACAGTTATTTAACACTTCATGAACCCAAGCCCAATCTAGGTCTATGATCGTAAATAATAAGCCCTATAGGGTGTTTTAAGGATTAATAGTGGAAAAAAATCAATTTCAGATAGAATTAGAAATCTTGGGCTCGGGGAAGGAAACAGACAGCTATAGCGGTCAAAGGACCGCCACAGTGGTCCCGCTGTAGCGGACACATGACCACTGCAGCGGTCGAAGTGGGGCAGTGGCCGCGTTTTTGGTCACTTAGTTTATTTTACCCTCCTTTTTAATAAAAGACTCCCCAAGGCTGCTATTAGGTTTTCGCAAGAAGGAAAAGCCCTTGACACCAAGAAGAGAGACTCTTTCTACTTCCTCCACACCGTTCCCCATGACTATCATCTCTCATGGATTCGGATGAAGGTTAGGAAGGCGAGCAATTCATGGGAATTCAATTGGCTATTCTCCAATAAGGTAGGTTATGGTTTACTTGAGTTAGACTTTGATTATCGAATCATATATACTTTTAGAGTTGACAGGAGATTGCATGATTAGTTCTTCGGACATGGAGTTTGGACGGATATATTCTAAAACTTAACTAAACTAGGTGTGAATACTAGCTAGGGTAACAATGATTATTTATTGAATGGTGAGTGCTATCATCATTGAGGGGTATTTTTTTGTTTAGATTATGCATCCCTAGAAGTATTTGATTTCCGTCTTTATTTCCAGATGTATTGAAATATTCACATGTTTGTCATTCTTGTTAACAAGAGATTTGTACTGAGAGGCCTAAAGGAAACCGTGATAGGTACTACGCCCATCGAGGGAATGATTTATGACTTTGTTGGATTCATTTGCATCATTGCATTACATTGCGTATGTTTATGAGTAAATACATGGAGCAAGCAAGTCCGAGTATGAGGTAGTTGTGTTATCTGGTCATATGGTCGTTTGGATGGAATGTGAGGAATCTATATGATGAGGATCCGCGTCTGAGGTTCTTTCTGAAGGGGAGAATTTGTCGCTCGGGTCTGATGAGTATCCGGAACGAGTGGTACATGGATACCGGGTCCCCTGTAGGTCATGACTACTGAGCACTGACATCAGTTAGCATGTA
Organism: Lycium ferocissimum; assembly: GCF_029784015.1. NCBI lineage: Eukaryota > Viridiplantae > Streptophyta > Magnoliopsida > Solanales > Solanaceae > Lycium > Lycium ferocissimum. Next base: position 9,760 of record NW_026719652.1, read on the forward strand.
TGTACAACGTGGTTGGGCCCTTGCATCGCATTCTTCATTGCACTACATCTCATGTTTCTAGGTCATGCATATGTGTACTGCCAGTTGGTTATATTGCTTATGCATCTTTATGATTTCGTTGAGATTGTGTGGGGTGGTGGCTATTATAAGGGTAAGTGTAGTAGAAGATTTCATATGGTAAGCCATTCCCTAGGTGTATCACATCGTAGTAAGTAAATTGAGTAGATAAATTCTACGGATAAAAGGTAGAAATTAGAGGATAGGGTGAACGTGGAGACGAGAGTTAATAAGTTGGAAGAAAGGAAGGGAACGGTTATGATTAATTAGAACACATGTAATTCTTGGGAATAAAAGAAGTGAATAGCTGGAGTAGAAAGGTAAGAGGGTGATAGTGAAGGAATCTATATTGAGAATCCCGAGAGCCTTTGACTTATCTGTTTATCTTATTGACTTTATATTGTGTTGTGTGAACTAATCTTAGTCGACCTATGATGCTTACCAGTACGTGTGGTGTACTGATACTACTCTTGCTACATCTCTTTTTGGGGTGTAGGTATGTTGCTGGTTTAAGTTGAAGTTTCTTCGTGTGGATTTCCAGGCATCCTCCTACAGCCTCACTTATCTCACTCCAGGCAGAGGTTGGGTCATTTATTTTGTCTTCCTTGTGTAGTAGGAGCTCTTGTGCCTGTCCAGACTAGATCTCGGGAAGTTCTTTTTAGTTTTATTGTATTTGAAACAGAGTCTGTATGAAGTTTTTTATTTCAATCTTGTGAGTTTTAAGAAAGTGTTGATTTTAAATGGATGAGTATTTGGGTGGTTGGTCAGGGTTTGCCTACTAGTCAGTAATATGGTAGGTGCCCGCATGACCCGCTAGTTGGGGTCGTGACACTACCCACATATCATAACCCATAAAAGTAACCAACCACGACCGATAGACTTGATGTCACGACCCAACCTGCCATGACTGGCACCGATCTAAATCCTAGTGGGCGAACCAACATACAAGACACCTATCCATTCAATCCGGTTTTATATAAACCAAGTTAAACAATATTACTCATTCAAACACCAAAAGAACAAAATAAGTAATGCCATAAATGTTGAAATAAGTGCGGAAGTTCTAAATATTACAATCCCCAAAAATTCAAAAGTCATGGTACATGACTCTAAGCTAATAACATGTCTAAGAATCTGAAGTCTAACAAATAAGTAATCCATAATGTCCGGAGTACGAAAAAATATCATAGTAAGAAGATCTTCGGGCGGCCTGGCATGGGAAGCTCACCCTAAAATCTGTCAACAATTATCCTCCACACTAGATGTGAGGACGAGCAACGGTCTCTATATCATAATCTGCACTCAAAGAATGTAGCAAGGTAGTATCAGTACAAACATTATGTACCGGTAGATATCATAGGCCGACTAAGATTAGTATCATGCATATTTTGTAAAATCAATAGAATAAAACAAGCCAGTCAATAGACATGAATATCAATAAATCAGAGCAATTCAAC
>NW_026719653.1:0-11214 GCF_029784015.1 Lycium ferocissimum
AAATTTAATATGAGTTTACAACAATTATAATTAAAGTGCTACATGAAATCAACTCATATTGGCCTACATAACAATGCATGTACACGTATACACATGCATGCATATACATCCATGCAACTTCCATGTTTTCATGAATTTAACCCTCTCTATCCTAGAACACAAACCAAACCTCCTACACATAAAGGGATTAATTCTTACCTTATTTTCTTCAACTTCACTTGACCAAAGTGTGAGATTGATGAAACGGATGAATTATCTTCCGAAATAATTATACCACGTTGTAGAGACCCTTGAATTAGTAGGAATACCACAAGAAAATAATTTTTGAGACAAGATTTAAAGTACCTAATTTCCATGGGCCTTGGTCAAACATTGCCTTTTTTCTTGCTCTTCATCTTTTGTTTTCTCCTTGTCTAATTCTATTAGAATTTTCTAGATAATAAGGTCCCTTATAATTTATCACATGGATCAATTAAATTCATGGGCTTGGACCCCTTGTATTGGACCATGGCCGGCCACCCTTCACTTTGGGCTTCAATTTTTCTTATTTAATTTTGAGCCCAATAATTCATGGATCTTAGTTGTAATTCCCAAAACTAATTTCAGAAATTTCCAATTTTGCCCTTGGCCTTCTTCCGTATTTCCGCGTCAATATTTTTCATGTATAGCACACTTGTGTTGAATAAAAATAAAAATAGCCTTATTTCCTACGAGGCAAAATTATTCCAAATTTTTCAAATGCGTAAAAGCACGGGATATAACAATTCATACACCATTAACTCAATGCTCGTACTCCTTATCCGATACTCTCAACTTACAACTCGCTCTCTTTAACAACTTATTTCTTAACTCGTATGTCCTTGGAAATCTTAACTATATCGATCGATTACTACTCTCTAGCTCATCTAAAACCTCATGTTCATCATGTCCCTCATGAGTCTATTCAACTTGTACGCTAAGGAAATTTCGAGGTGTAACACTCTTCTCTCTTTTGGAACGTTCGTCCTCGAATGTTAGATTGCCGGGGATTAAGAAAAATTTCCCCCGAGTTTCCCCGTAATATGGCGATACCGTCTGTCTGACAACAACCCATAATATCATTGCCTCACGGGTTACAACATACCAACATTATAAATTCAATAAAAAATACGTACATAAAAGAAAAGCATACAAACCTTATCCTCCCGGACGTTCCCTCACATAGCTCTTCGGGCAAAATAAGTGCGTATTATCTGGCTGTCCAATATTTTGTTTCTAAATAGGGGACATAACATATCCGAGTAATGATGGAAATAGGGGTGTTCGGATACTCAATTATTATACTTATTTAATGCATTCCCCTTTCTTACTCCATAATGTCAAATCTTCACATGGTTTGCAACTCTATCTGTTGGGTTTCATTAATGATATGATTACTTGCTAGTCACATCACCGCTCTTGGCTGGTTCATGTGCGTATACATCTATACATATACGGATATCCATATCCATACACATATTTGTGTTCAGCCATATCTCTATTCATGATCACATTCATTTACATACTCATATTCATCACATTTCTATATTCGTAACATGCTTGTACTCATATTCGTGTCGTTCACATATCGTATATATACATGCTTAACATATTCGTACTCGTATTGATTTCGTATACATAGCATTTACATAGCATTCATATAACCTTTACATAACATGCCGTATAAAGAATCGGTTTTTACATACTTGGCCCTAAGACTATGGTCATCCTAATTTTAACTATAGCCGGCGCGTGCTCATCATCATGTATACATATTCATTCGCATATATCGTACTCTACCCGGTCATACAAGCTCGGGGTTTCTATAATAGTCATATATAGGCACATATACATATAAGATCATAAGCATTTCTTAACATCGTTACTATCGTAGCTTATCACATCTATTTGACACGTCTTGTGTCTATCATTAACTCTCTACACTTGCGTTCCTTTCTCTCGCTTCCCCCCTTTGGGTCTTGCTATACCATTTTTAAATTCCGGTCTTGCCTTCAAATCTTTAATTCGTATACCTCTTAATATACGCGTCTTATTCGTATTTGTTTCGATGATCCATAGCTACGATAATCTATATGTGGAGGCTTAACATACTCGTGTCTTCCCTCTTCTCTTTACTCTATACATAAGTAGCTTCGTATAGTAAGAACTCATCATCATCGCTATCATCACTCTTCACATCTTGCTTCCTTAAACTTGGCATAATAATACCACGTATTATTCTTTTCCCATTCGTTGCTACTACATAATATAAAACTTTTCCATTCATGTTTGATTATTACTAAAAATATTTATTCTTCCTTTAACACATAATCAAAGATATAGGTATACAACGTGACGGCGGGGGGGTGACTGCGGATTTTGTCGCTCAGCAATGCATACATACGATGCGGGGGCCCGGCTCGGTGGAAGCGCTCTCTCCTCTCTCTACCCCGCGCTACTAGTGTGCGAGTCTTGTCCGCGGGGGTGCATAGATGACGAAGATCCGGTGCACGGATCCCGCGTGGGGTCAACCGACGCCTCGCTCGCCTCGAAATGGGCACTCTCTCATAATATGACCTGATGGCCACAACTATAGCAAAACATCGGCCCCGCTCGGCATGGCCCAATGTTGCTTACCGCGGCGGGTACATTGTGGTATGGACGATCTCGTCGCCGAATCACTTCTCCCCAGATGAACCGGACTCTCCCAAACTTCCGACTCGGTCGAATGAATAGAGTAATCGGACCCCGGCTTTGAGTGCCTAGAATATGACTTCCTCGATCTCCTATAGTCGCTATCGGCACCCATGGGTCCGGCCCTCTTACGCTTGCCCCTCATCACCTCCACGTCACTCCTTTGCGGTACGTTGTTGTTACTTCTAAATTTTGGGCATGGGCTTGAATCAGGAAATGTCCATCCCGTTTGCAATGAAAGCCGTTAAACATTCTTGATATAAATGTGGCCACTAGCGCTCACGGCAAACATACGCTCTTGTCACCCGTATCGGCCACCGTCGGCCACGGAGCATATCTAGCCAACGAATTAAATTGAAGGCTATATTCCGGGGCGTTCATATTTCCTTGCTTTAAATTCAAGAATCTATCCGCTCGCTCGGCGGATCTCGGGTGGCAAATAATGACGAATGAAGGCATCGACGAACTCTTTATGCACACGGAGGGCGCGTTACTGCTCCGACGATCTCTGGGTTGTTATACCATAGAACCGCCACATCTCGGAGTCTATAAGACGCTAACTCCAACGATTCGGTTTCGGAGGCATGGATAATCCTCAATGTCCTCGACATTTCATCAATAAACCTTGAGGGTCTTCGTAGGCTTTGACTGAAAAACTCGGGGGATTGAACTCGTAAAATCACGGGCTCTAGTACTAGCGGCCACTGTCACTTAAGCCCGAACCTTGCCGTGCACGGGTGGCAACTATCTGCGTCAATAAGTTAATGGCCTCGGCCAACTTGTTGGCTTTGAAGTAGATGGTGGAGGGTTGTAGGGCATAGAAGTGAGTCGGGGTCGAAGCCCCACTTTCTTCCGTGAATTCAAGCGGAGTAGTGGAGGCGCTAGGTGAACCTCATCATGTGATTCGCCCTCATCTATATTCATGAGCGGCTCTATTTCTGCCCGCCTCTTCATCGTAGTCTCGCCCCTCGGGCGGCTTTTAGCTTTCCGCTTTTGGCGGCATTTACGAAATCCTGACATACTCGTTAGGGAGGAATCTCTATCACATGCTTGGCTCTGTCGCGCGATCTCGTATGAAGAAAGATGGTCATTTTTCTAAATGCCTGTGGCCTCTTGTTTATTATCGTGGCGCAACACACCATAAATAAGACTCTACAAGACACGGCTCATAGACACTTCCTAGGATCGAAGACGCTTTGATACCACTTTGTCACGACCCGACCTACGGGCCGCGACGGAGTACCGAGGATGACCCGCGAGCACCCTCATTCTATCTTTGCTAACTTTTGTCTTTATTCATTTCTCTTGTCGTTTATAATAATAGAAAATGACTTTCCATATAGAACATATTTACTTATATAACGTAGGCCCTTTGGGCTATCAAAATAATAATCGTATACATAGGCTTTCATTTACACAATGACTATGGGACCATCTACCCACACGTATGTATCTACGAGCCTCTACTAGAACCGAACATATGGACCGGACAGGACCCGCCGTGCCCAAAATACATGTACACAAAAACCATATCTCAAAATAGCACCTCGGAATAAGGAGGGCTCCGCCGGCTCTGTTGCTAGCTGCGAGGATGCCTCGCGTCTCCTCGTCTGTGTAGGCATGAACACGGCGTCAAAGAGAAGGACGTCGGTACGAATATTGTGCGAGTATGTAAAGCATGAGCAAAGATAAGAGAAAAACATAACCGATAATATGTGAAATAACATAAAGCGGGAGACGATAACATTCTCTTCGTAGTACTTACCTTTCCGTAGGGGCGTTCCATGTTCTATTTCGTACTCGTATACATACATCCATATCCTTTACTTACTTACCTTTCATATCTATTATCTCGTCATACTCATGCCGCGTCACGTGCTTTGCGTATACATAGCCCTTGCTACGCGCACCATGTTAGTAGTATATTCGAACTCTAATCACTGTCATATGTATAGCTTAATCGTACTCATAAAGATATCATGTACTTATCTCATTCGTACTCACATGAATATGATGCTTATGGTATGATCATACAGGTAACATAATCATACTTATATAGATATCATACGTGAAGCATCGTCGTGCTCATATAAGCATCATACATATAACATAGTCACATTCATAACGGTACCATACATGTAGCATACTCGTATTCATATAGGTTAGTATCATTCGTACTCGGCCCCTTCGGCTCGATGGAATCGCTAGTATACGTGCTGCGGCCCGCTCGGCTCGATGACATTACGGTACACCGTACTCGGCCCTGCTTGGGCTCGATGGGATCCCGACATGTGCGTACTCGGCCCTCTTGGGCTCGATAGGCTTGGGATTATACGTACTCGGCCTCATGGGCTCGATGAACTTAATGGTATCATGGTCTTAACACATATCGTCATCATCATGCATTCATCATACACATACATGCACTTATCATAATGTCGCATCTATTTGTACACATTTGATCATTTTCCTATTCACCCCCATAGGCTCGACGGCATATCGTGCTCGGCCACGAGGGCTCGATCACGTCACATATATCTCGTATCGTACATGCGTCGTCATATCGTCATAATACATATATTTGTGCACAGACACCATATACTTCATATACTTGTCATCATACATCATCGTAGGTTCATTGCTATCATTTATTCCATGAACATATTATTCTTTCGTCTTTAATCGTGTCATAATCGTCTCGTAAGCATATCATATTTGAGCATTCTTACGTCACATAAAACTATACATGTTCTTAACACCTACATTAGAACTCAAGACATCTACATTTATATCGGGGTGACATAAGGTCGTGGACCCCGACTTCGTTATGGAACATTCATATGTAATTCGCCTCACCTTGAAGGAACAAGCATAAGGTGAGTGGGCATAATAATCAATACCATTAGATTACAGATATAGCGTCATTAGAGTCATAGGAGCATTATACCATGGACCATAGCATCTCTAGTCTTTAGCTTACTATCATCATTATCGTATTCGTACTCATAAAGCATACCCGCTTATCTCGTATAGCTATTCATGGGTGAGGACTCTTGACTTTCTTGGAGATGGGAATCTCATAGGAGAGGAGGAAATACATACATGGGTTCATGCCTTAGAAGGAAAGGATTAGCCTTACATACCTTTGTCGTTTAGCTTATTCTATCGCTTGCTCGTTCTCCTTTAATGCTCTCGTTTACCTTGATGGAATTCGTATTAACATTAGCTATAAAATCGTGAAATCATACTTACTAAGGCTATAGAAATTTGGGCAGCATTTCCTTTGTTTATACTACTTTCCGCCATATTCCATATCGGCCTTCAACCATTCATACCAACAATCATAACATCACTAGTAACAATCGTCATTCATTCGCACTTACTCGCATTTCATAATTTCATACCAATTCTCCATAATTATAGCTAAAAGCCCATCGTCTCATTCTTTCACATCCAATGCTTATTTTATGTTCTAAATGTCATTTATAACTCATTCATAACATTGACACATCCATTTCCATAATTCGATCAACTACTATTTCGAGATGACATTATTCTTCCATATCTAACCCATTTCATGTATTCTTTTGTAATTCAAGTGTTTCTACTTTATAATACTCTTAACATCATGAAAATACTATAAAACATACCTTGGATGATGGAGGAACAAGCCTTGGATGACAATTCACCTTTTCCACCAAACCCCTACTTTCTCTCTTGGGATTTCTTGATTTGTATGACTTTGATGGAGTTTCTTTTACTTGATTCTCTTGATTTCTTGTTGTTGATCCTTTATTTCTCTTATTTTCTTGTGATTGAAGTGTAGGGAGATGTTCTAGAGGGTTCTTGAAGTGTAGAGGTGAAGTGGGAAATGAAAAATGAAAAGGAAAGAATCCCTTATATAAAATCGGGTTCGGCCGATTGGAAATATACGGACCGACATACGGTCCGTATAATTTATACCAGCCGTATGTTGGACCGTACATTTGGTCCGGTGGCTTAAGTCATTACGGGCTAATTCTACGGTGGACATACGAGCCGGTAGATTTTATACGACGGTATGTCTGGCCGTATGTTTGCCCAGGTTTCCGAAAGTTGTTCGTCGACTCGTTTGATCGCCGATCCTTGTGGAACCTTCTTAACACTTGTTCACCACTTCAATACCATTCTAAGGGACGTTATAACTCTCCCTTGGGGCATCATTCATACGCCATTAACTCAATGCTCGTACTCCTTATCCGATACTCTCAACTTACAACTCGCTCTCTTTAACAACTTCCTTTTCTTAACTCAGATGTCCTTGGAAATCTTAATTAGGTCGATCGATTACTATCTCTAGCTCATCTAAACCTCATGGTCATCATGTCCCTCATGAGTCTATTCACTTGTACGCTAAGGGAAATTTCTGAGGTGTAACACCAAATTCTTAAGTTGACCTCAAGGAAATTGAATTCCCAAGTAACCAACCTCTCAATAATACAAGATTCAACAAGAGCCTACCAAAGGCCTCTCACATATTTCTCTCTATAGAGATAACCCTAAACACTCAAAATATTCATAATTCATCAAAAGCCCCCGAATGAAATAAAATACTAGCTATTTATACTAATGAAATAAAGTAGACACTACATTATTACAATTATACCCATAATGAAGTAAGGTCCTTGTTTGGATGTCTTCCATGGAAGTGAAACTTGAAAAGGCTTGCACTTAAGTACTAGCCCCTTTTGCATGCATAGACTCCTTCTCCAAATAGCCTCCCAAGCTATCTTCCATATCATGAATGTAACGTTCTTGAAGCTTTCCATCCAAGCTATCTCCCATATCTTAAAGGTCATCCTATGTGGACCTCTCATGATCTTCAAAGACTCCAACTTCATGAAGCTCGATGGAGTTGGTCTTGTATCAAGAAGTATCAACGAGGTTGAAATGAGAAAAGAACAAAAAGAATTGGTACGAAGTGAAGTGGGACTCAAGACTAATTAACAAGCATGTAAGATTGATTACAAGTTTTTAAATAGTTTATAGAATCAAAGAAATGGAAAGGAAATGAAACTAGGATCAATGTAGAATACCTTGAGAAATACAGTTGACAAATGGTAAGATACGGGCCGTATAATGTAGTATGGTCCGTATGTGGGACCGTATTTAAGGATGTTCTCCTTGCCAGAAAGCTCTCCAAATAGATCCTTATCATTTGGTATCAGAGTATAGGCTATGGATAATTCTAACAATTCTAATCCTCGGCTCTTCATAGTCAAAAAAATAAATAAATTGAAGTTTTGGTTTGATTTGGACGTTTTTGAAGTCAAATTGAGCTTATTGAGGTGGAAAACATCTAGATACGAAGTTTGAGGCAATTTGGTTCAACCACCATTGTTGAACTTGAAGGTTTTGAAGAGCTCAAATGTGGCTTTGGTGATTAAGGACAAATTGACATTTAATTGTTAGTGGGCTTTGTTCTCTAGGTGAAAGGGAGTGTATGTAGCGACCTATTTAGTTATTATAGTGTTTTGACCCATTTAACCTTATTGACCCTTTCCTCGAGTCCTGTTAGTTTGATCTATGACTTAATGAAGTCATTGGGTTAGTTTCCGCAAGGTTCGAGTGTAAATTGAGTCATTGATAGAGAAGCTAGTTAAGTTAGAGAGTTAGAGTTGACCACGGTCAACATCGGGTTAGGATGATCCCGTGTCAATGTTGTGGAAGTTCCAACATGTTAATATGATGATTTTGAACTTGTCCACAAGTTTTGATGAGGTTCCGATGAGTTTCTGATGGTTTTGGGTTTTGTCATATTTTTGCTGTAGGTCTGTGGATAGAAATGACTCCAGATTGACCAAACAACCTTTTTTCTGAGTGAGGTTAGAATCATTAGATACGTATTGAAATTAAGAAGCCATAGCAAAAAGAATCGTCGCGTTTGGCCTCCATATGAGGAAGTTATGCCCATTTTCGTTCGGGCTATTCCAGTAGGTCCGCTGGTAGCGACCAAAGGACCACCATAACGAGACCGCTGCAACAACCAACTGGCCGCTACAGAGGCTGAAAGGGGGAAGAATGCCCTATTTTAATACCCCAACTCCTATCCATTACCCCCCAAGACCCCAAAGTCAGTTTCAAGAAAGAAAGAGGCAAACTTCATCCCATTCATTAGTGAAAGCACCTTGGAGGGTAAGTCTCCACCTTTATTTGCTCCTTTTCCTTTCTTCTTCAAGTTCCATGATTAGTTTAAGGTCCATCAATGGTGGGTGAAAATACTAGAACCCTAGAATTAGTAAACCCTTAAATAATTGGTGGGTTGTTGATTAATAATCTGGGATTATAGATTATCACTTCCTAGGAAGGGAATTTGATTTATTATGGTTGAAATTGCATGTTGAGACTTAGGGTTCTAATAAAAATGAAAATTTTGTCCTAAAATCTGTTTGAAAGGGTAAATTGATTAGAAACCCATGAATTGAAGGTTAATGATTTTAGAGATAGAAGTTATGATAAATTCACCATTAAAGGATGGCTTCACCAATTGAAAAGGGTAGAAGTAAGTGGGTCTTCTTCCCCAAAATTTTGTTCTTGTTTAAATACATGGTTTGTTGCTTACTTAGCATCATATTGTTAGACTTTGACGGTTATGAGGCGCTTTGGAAATAGAAGGCTCGTGTAGAGTAGTTCGTGGCTCATGTTCTGCATTCGAGGTAGGTTACGACTTACTTTAGTTAGAATTTGATTAGCGAAACGTATGTATTGGGTAGAATTGGTGGGAGAAAAGATGATTAGGTCTTTGTACATGGTGTTTTGGTTGGATATTAGCTAGGTTGGTATGATTTCTGATTTTGTGGGCTCGTTCTGAAGTATGAGGTGTAGTTGTATTCATACTGTGACGATTTGGGATGGATTTCTATTAGGTTGATTGTTGTTGATGGTGGCTCGTTGCCTTATTATTGTGATTAGACATATTACCTAAATTGTGGTATTGTACTCAATTCTCTCTTATTGTGACACATATTATCGGAGAAAGGAAGGATATTGAGTTTAGGCCCGAATTGTAATATAAACTTATGACAATACGTAGATGAAAACTTGATGTATGATTTACAGTTGATGATAATATATAGAAAAGTGGAGCTTCTTGGTGATACAATACTTAGTTGTGAGGCGTACTTTCTATATGAGGAAGTAAAGAGGGACATAGTCTCTTATGTTGGTTGAGATGGTTTGTATGATTCATTTCATGGTTGAGTTAATCCAAGTCTTTGATATGACTTGTGGCTTGTGACTTGTACCTTCACTGTTGCTCTATTGGTTTGCATTGATTTGCCATGTTTACACTCATTTATGCATTCATACACTCACACATGGTGGAAATGGTTCGGAAACGATTCATGAAAGACTTGTGGCATGATGCCTTGTGTTTGACATTGATATTGCTAATTGTTCATATTCCATACATAATAATGAACTGGAATACGTTGAGACATAGATTGTGATGTGAAATTAGTGAAGAAGTTAATATAATCTTCTTGTTGAACTTGCGATACTATTTGTTACATGGTACCTGATGAGTTGATCATTGACAGTGAGTGTGGTTATTATGGGCTCGTGGTCTGAGGTTAGTTTTGTCACACCTGAATCTTGATAGGGCATGATGGGCACCCGACCCTTAGAGCCGAGCGAACCCGCTAGTTCTCGTTATGCTCATAATCTTACTGGACTCTTAATCATGAAATGATATGCATAATGAAAGCTTTTCAAAACATTCTTTGCGTCTTTCTTAAATCAAGTAAAATCTGTAATAATATGAATCTGTAAAGTAATGCAAAATGATATGTGGGCTTACATAACCGCTTACAAGGCCCGACATCTTGTATACATATTTCGTACGCAAAAGTCTCTAATGTAGAACATGATATCAAAACATAATTTGGGATAGGGCCCCAACATACCCATAATGCGTCTGACTCAAATCATAAAGAAATACTCTGACTCGGCCATACTCCGAATGAAATAGAGTTTACCAATCCGGTGATAGCACAGGAATACCCTACGATCGATTGTCCAGGTATAATCTTTTGCAAAATAATCTTGGGGCCGTGTGGCATGAACACGCCGCCCCCCGTAAAGGGACGTCGGTACGAACAATGTACCGAGTATGTAGGCGGCGATAATCATAATGTCACACCTTAATCCGATAGGGTGTGATGGGCACCGACCCTTGCGGGGCGAGCGAACCGGCCGACTCTTGTGGCATTCATAATCATCTTGGGCCCCTTAGACCATAACATAAATACACGATGAAGTTTTTTTTTTTCGGAAAATCAAACATGCTTGTCATCTTTCTCAAATCAAAAAAAAACTTGTAACATATGAAACTCTAATACAACACATAATAATACATCGGCTTACATAGTTGCTTACATAATCGACATCTTATACCCACGACAACGTAACTCGCAAAGTCTCTAACACGAACATAGACCCATAACATATTACTTTGACTCGGCT
>NW_026719654.1:0-11357 GCF_029784015.1 Lycium ferocissimum
CCCCCACGGGCCCTTGCCTCCCCGTATATATGTATATGGTTTGTTCCCCCTTTGGCCTTTGTTGGTATTTTCCGTGGGTTAATTTTGGCTAGTAAGAAAAATAAGAGGAAACTCTCGCCCAAATTTTATTAAATATTCGATTACTATTTTTGGACTTTGAGTACGTACGGTGCCTGTGCCGGGCGCTAGTCGTGGAACTACGGGGTTGGGTCGTGACATTTTCCCACCAAGAAACTTCTAGCACAGTCCCCATGAGCTCAATTTTCGTAATGGTGGTAAATGATGCACTAAGGGTTATTTAATACACATTTAATGAAAAAACAGGCCTGATACCGCCCCGGCATCGTCATATACCGTCGGGACGATCTGGGCCAAAATAGGCTTGGCCGCCCCAGCAGTCGTCCCATCGCTACGGCGGTGCCACTAGGACGGCACTGGTGCTGCTTTGGCGGACACCAGGTACCAGAATCCCAACTAATTTTCTAAGTCTCAACCGAAATCCTTACCACTCGGAGTCCATCTGCTCACAAACCACATATATAGACCCATATAAAAACATGCTACGAATGCACCCGTGGCCTCAGAATTTCCAACGGAGGTCTCGTTGACCGAGTCAACCCCCGATACTCATTTCCAACTTCCCAACCCAAGTCCCAAAATGCATCCAAGTGCATTAGGAACCATACCAGATATACACATAAGTTTCAAATGACCATCCGGACCTCTCGGAATCGATGAATTTTTAAAAAAGGCTCGTTTACCCAAAAGTCATCTTTGAGTCAACTCTTTTTTGCGTAAAGCCCAAATTTCACAAAAAGTCACCCGAATTAAATCTAGACACCTTGAGAAGCATGTCAACTGTCCCCTCGAGTCAAAAGTGATCTAACCAAGCTTGGAAAGGGGGCTACCGTGCCGAAAAGACTATAGTTGGGTCGTTACATAACTAAGTCTTGTGCCACCAAGGGCTCCACTTTATCATGTATCATCATCAGTACCAAGTCATAATTTGATATCAACATACATGTGAAATGAGAATGTATACCATGCATGATGTCATCATAACTATGCAATACGATTCAGGCCCAATCTCATTATCATTCCTTTGTCCGATGATAATTGACATACCGAGAGAAAAATGAGTGCACTATGTATCACAACACTTCAAATTAAGTAACAAGCCTAGTCACAATAATAGGGCAACAAGCCACAATCAACAACACGAGTATATATTAACTCTTTCCTCCTTATATCACGACAAATACAACTCCTATTCAATACATTAAAGTAATGGCGACAAACCCACATAATCAAAAGTCATACCCACCTAGATAATAATCCAACCAACATCATGTCCGAAGACCTAATCATGCTTTCTCCCGTCAATTCTATACAATATATACATTTCGCTAATCAAAGTCTAACTAAAGTAAGTCGTAACCTACCTCAAATCTTTGAACAGGAGCCATGAACTACTCCACACGAGCCTTCTATTTTCGAGACCTCGGATAGATGGTAGTCTAGTAAATAATGACAGACCATAATGCTAAGTAAACCACATACTATTTAATCAAACAAATCAACAATTATTGAAGAAGACCCAATTACTTCTACCCTTTTCAATTGGGTGAACCATCACTTAATGGTAAATTAATCATAATCTCAATCACAACAATCATAATCTTCCAATTTATGGGCTTCTAATCACTTTAATCCTTCCAAAATAGATTTTAGTCCAAAGCTTCCCTTTTTATTAGAGCTAGGTCTCAATACATAATTCCCAACACAATTAACCAATTTCCCATCGTAGAAGGTGATTAACCACCCTCCTAGATGATTAAACAACAATAAAATCAATAACCCATCAATTGTTCTAGGGTTTAACAGTTCTAGGATTCCAGTCTTTTCATTCACCATTAAAGAACCTTAACTAGCATAAGAACTTAAAGATGATAAAGGAATGAACAATGAAAAGGGTTAAGACTACCTTCAAAGGTGAACTTCATCCTAGCCTTAGAAAGTCACCTCTCACTTTCTTGGGGGCCCATTTTTTGATGTTATATGGGAAATGACTTCGAAATTTGCAATATAAAAGTCAGTTTCTGCCTCACATCGAGCGGTGCAGTGGTCCAAGTTTTGCTGTAGCGGTGGTCTCGCTATAGAGGTCCAAGTTTTGCTGTAGCGGTTGCACTATAGTGGAACTTCCACCACTATAGCGGACCTACTAGGTAGAGCAACAGCTGTCAGTGCTAAAATGACCATAACTTTCTCATACGTAGGCAAAATGTGACGATTCTTTTTTCTATAGCTCTGTGTTTATGATACGGATCTAATGGTTCAATTGAAACATAAAACAAAGGTCGTTTGATCAATATGGTTCCCTTTATCACTAAAGAACTACAATGAAAACATCGAATACGAGCGCGACACAACCCAATTCTATCTGAAACTCTTCAGAATCTCACCAAAACATGTGGACAAGTCCAAAATCATCATACGAACTTGTTGGAACTTTCAAAACATCGACACATGGTAATCTTAACCAGGTGTTGACTATGGGCTCTACATTTTTACTTAACTAGTTCTTCCACCAATGACTCAAATCACACTCAAATCTTTCGGGAACCAAACCAATGACTTCACTAAGTCATAAATCATTTTCCGGACCAAATGAAACTGTCGAAATTCAATTACGACTACTTTTACTCAAAAGTCAATTATTGGTCTAAGGTTTTTGTATTTACAACTTTAGATTTCACAAATCCTACTGGAACTCCCCTGATGACATTGAGAATCGTGTTTTCTATCCTCGCGAGTCATAATCATACTAACGGAACTCGAAAAAGTGTCAACAAGGGTAAATAAGTAAAAAACACTATAACGACCAGTTTGGTCGTTACATATTAGTGGGATATTGTCTTACTCAGTCTTATACCATTACTACTATGCACTCATGGAAAGGACAACCGAGCACAGACAACACATACAATGAGGAAACTAGCCAAATAACCCACTTCTTATGACTATAAGGTATGCACCTCCTTCCCAATTGAAAGTTGCATGGATATGTCTAGATAGCCAATGGATCCTAGTCAGCCATAAAAATCCCTTCAAGAAAGAAACAAACCTGAGTCGCATTATACCAATACCCAATTCACAAAGCCCCTCCCCTTGTTTACAAGTCCATATCTGTTGGTCAATAGACACCTCAACCCACCTCAGATGATCAACAATAGAAATCTCCCTATGTCACATATGCTAAATAAATTGAAATATTTGTTACTCTAAAAAACAAGCAATGATCCAGGGGGAATGACAGAGTAATAGTTTTGGAAAAAGCAGAGAGAGATGTTGATCATGGAGAAACATTGGAAGTGTTAGTATTTAGAGGGTAAAGGGATTAATAAGAGGGAATTTTTCAATGGAGCATAAAAAAAGGGGGCTAGCTTCAAAATAAAATCAGTAGGTATGAAGAAAAAAGTAGACGGGGATGATTGAGAGGAACTACATTGAATAAATAAGTCAGTAGGTATAAAGAAAGAAGACAACAATAATGATTCCGGGGGAACTTCATCAAATAAAAAGAGTACGAAAGGGGGATATATGTACTCACCAATATAGGGACTTACTAACCAAATTGAGCTTAAATAAAATAACCTGATCCCTATCCCATTACAGTTTATACCAAGCCTAAATCCTACCAAATATCAACCTAAATATCATATACTTCCTAGCGGTGTAAACTGATATGTAACAATCCATTGTTTTGGGTCATATGACTTAGAGTAGTGCATGTGAATATATTCCTCCTAAGGTTTTAACTAGATTATGTTGTTAGAGCTCTTGGACATGTTCATAATAATGCAACCTGAGTGTCCATGAGTTCGACATTGATCGCATACGCTGGATCTTATTGAAACACATATTTTTTATGATGTCAAAAGGGGGAAGATTCAATTCATATACAGATCATGTTTCAACATAAGATATATCCGACACAGATAATACGTTGATCATATGAAGATTAAATATGGTCCAAGATGTTAAAAGTTGAAAGCTGCATATATATCGCAGCTGCCATTAGGATGCATTGTAATGGAACTGGTTCTATTTAGAAAAGGACTCAATCATGTTAGAAGGCACTATATGAGAAGTTATAAGGGTGGAAAACAAAAGGAGTTATATGGCTGGAAAACAAATTTCCTGAGCAAGAACTTGATCCTTACATATATTAGTAGGATATATCATTTTAAATGTTCCATATAACCTAGCCGCCTAAAGGGTTGCAATGAGTGTAAGGTTAGTACCTAGCAGATTAAGAAAGGCATCTTACTTAGTCATGCGACCTAGCAATCTAGGGGGCTGCAATGAGTGGAAGGTAAATATTTAGCACTATCCGACTCAGTGAGCTTAGTAACCATGCTGGACTCAAGGGTGAGCTACTCCAATCTTAAAAAACTCGTGTAGTGAGCTCTAGTTGTATCAACACGAAGTTGTAGTGTTAGAACAAAAAGGCAACTGTTTCTCAAGAGGAAAATTGTCAATATATAAGCACAACCCAAGGGAGAAGATTTGATCCAGAGTTAAAGAAGATTGAATGAAGCTGCTCAAAGGGCACATGAAGATATATGAAGCTGCGATATGTTTATCATCATCAAAAGGGGTAAACGTTTGAGTAGTTGTTGGTTCAATGATAGATTATGAGGTTACATTGAAGTTTTGATGATTTGTCAAATAAGGTGCCTAATGACAATCAAGGGAGCCATAAGGAAGGATTCATTGAAGAATTAGACACCAAAACAAATTTTCAAAGCATTTAGTAGACTTGATTATATTAACAAAGGAATTGATTCATACTTTCACGCAACTAGAGACTAAAAAGCT
This sequence comes from Lycium ferocissimum, assembly GCF_029784015.1. Classification (NCBI taxonomy): domain Eukaryota; kingdom Viridiplantae; phylum Streptophyta; class Magnoliopsida; order Solanales; family Solanaceae; genus Lycium; species Lycium ferocissimum. Next base: position 4,882 of record NW_026719654.1, read on the forward strand.
ATTTCATACTGAAATAAGAGAAGACGGAATGTTGATTAGTTCTTATACGATGAAAGGTTGGATTACAACTTATGATAATATTTCCATAAATACCATAAGTTAATCAACATGGAATTGGCATTGACGTAAGAAGACAATAGCTGATGTGCATACAAGAAAAGAAGGAATATCCAAGTCAAACCAGGTTTTGTTTGGCGGGTACAATTATGAAACCAAAACTTTGTTGGATTCAATAGTTCAAGGGCGGAACTACTTCTATATATACACAACACAAATGAGTTTTAGAGCTCACAATTCACAACATTCTAATGAGAGGGTAAGTGAGCGTAGTCAACACTTTGCTTAAGAGAGCCAACTTAAATTGAACAAACAATCGGAGCTTATTAAGATTTATCATGAAGTTGTTTAGTTTTCTAGGGTAGGTTCTGTTGTGGTTCCATCTATTTACTTTTGTATCTATTGTGTAATAAGTAGTCATTGGTAAAATAGTTGTCAGATACAGACTGTAAGAAATAAGTCCTTTAGGTTATTGTAAACCTTTGTACAACTCCAGATTTTAGTGGATTTAAGTAAAGCCCTATAAGAGATGAGCTGTGGTATTTGACTCCCTTGAGCATGGAGTTTTCCACATAAAAATTCTTGTGTTGATTTACTTTATTTAGCTACATTACCTTAATGGGCAGTTACTCTAAGAACTAGATTCTTAGAGTGCATGAGAGTAGCTCAATCCTAACAGAAGAACTCTAATGAGACTTAAAATCTATGAGATGAGGAAACTCCAGGCATAGAAGAAAGCTACCTCAACTAAAGAAGTGAACTTTGTCCTTGTATCTACCTATAACAAGGACCTAGATGATTAAGATATGGCATTACTCACCAGAAGGTTCCAAAAGTTCGTTACAAGAGGATGATTCCTAACTAGAGGAAGTAACTTAAGATTAAGAGGACCTGATAGAAGCTTTTAAGAAGGATGCTTTAGATGGAGGAGTACAAACCACATTGTAAGAGAATTTCCATATAAAGATGAGGATGGAAAGAGAAGTGAACCAGATAGAAAAAGAAAGGAATACGTTCCTAGAAGCAGGATTAGCACTGGAAAGTTGAAAAAATTATAAGAAAGGCATTAGCTGCTATGGAAACTCCTCAAGTGATGATGAAGATGAGAGAAAAAACCCAAATAGATCACTGGTTGTATTAGAAGTATTAGATCAAGAAGACACATTGACACTCATGGCCAACTCTCACTCAAAAGTTGAAGATGAGACCTATGAAGCAAATTTCTCTATGTTCTAGGATGATGTTTGAAATCTATCCAGAGAAAAGCTAGAATAGGCGGTCAACATTGTCATCGATGCCTATGAAAATCTCCACAAGGCAAAAGGAAGCATAATGCCAAAATTAGACTCCCTTTAAGTTGACTTCATAATCCAAAAAGAACACTAAGAGAACCTAGGAGAGGTGACTGATGCCTTGAAGGACCCAGTTCTTGCACTAAGTCATGAGAACCAAACTATAATATGTCCAGTACTTTCGGATTAAGATTTGAACTGCTAGGCATATGAAAGTAGACCGGAGCCTCAGAGAATTTGAGTTATATATATATATATATATGTTTAAATGTTAGGGTCTAACGCAAAAAAAAAAGTTGAGTTTACTAAAAGTTCATCGAAAGTTAGGTTTGTAAATCGATTCGTGTTAGGGTCATTTTTACATAAGCATAGCTTCCAGCATATATGGAATCACGGGATGATGTGCCTATCAAATGAAATATCTAGTCTCCAATGCTTCAAATCGTTTGTCATTTGGACATTTCTACTAGGAATTATGAATATTATACTTAGAGGTGTTTGATAAAGTACAAATTTACAGCCCAAAGTACCACTCACATAGCATCAACGAAAAAGGGTTGAAAAAGAAATAAAAAATGAGAAAGGAAGGATTATTTTTTGATAAATACATGGGAATGTTACATAATAATGATGACTTGTGAGCATTAATGACAATATGGGAATAAAAGTCATACATGGGGGTCTTTAAAAAGGAAAGAGGCAAACCAAGTTGGAGTTGATTTATATTTTTGAGGGAAGACACAGCAGCAAGGTGAAAAAACTCAACAGCCCTAAGCTTACTTTCTCTTCTCCAAAGCGCAAGGTAAGTGAATTCTAAGTGCAATCAGGTTATTCTTCCGTTAATCACGTGGTAGTAATGTCTATATTTCTTTGAATTATAGTGCATTAAAGATTTCTTGATAGTAAAGCAAGTGAAGAACTTGTAGTATTTGGTAGTGAGGTATGTCTTCCTTTTCCCCACATCTATGAGCTCATATGCGCATTTTACATATGTATTTGGTGAGGTATTCTCGGGATGGTGATCGGAAGCCGTGAATCTATTATATTGGGAGGATTGGGGGCTGCCTACATGTTATAGGGCTTGGAGGTTGTTGCTTGACCTTTTAGGTATGTTGTATGATGTCATAGTATGCTAGAAAGGAAGGTTGTGGTTGAACACGTGGATATAAAGGTCTCCCGAGATTGTCCCTCATCAATTATTTGTTATATTGCTCATATGGACCTAGCTTGTTATGTGGTTGCTAGTGTTAGCTTTATTATTCATCGTACTTTTACATTTACGACTTGACAGATGAATTAACACTCCGTAACTATTTAAGTCAGGAATTGAGGTATGTAAGGCTAAAACATTCTTTTGCTGATACGACATGACCTCCTAGTCATATGTTTCTCATTTACAAGTCATGAGGTCTTGAAATAGGTGTCATGTTGTATTATCCATGTTATCCATTCATAAAGTGAGCTTTCCAGACAAATGATTTGCTCTTATTGTTACCGACCTTTCTTAAGTACCATTCTCCTATTGTCGAGCCATTTTATAGATATCATGTTCCTATTATTGATGATGTTCGTATTGGGCTACTCCTATGCGGTTAATGCAGCCAAAATAACACAACCACACAAGAATATTCAAGTGGAAAATTCCTTACTCAAGGGAGTCAAAAAACCATGTATTCTATAGTATTTACCAAATTCTTCACTGTAATCTGTAGCGATAACATGTTTACAATTCCTCGTCAAACCTAAGGGACATGTTCCTTTAACAGACATTCCATCTAAATCCTATAATTTACCAAAGAACACTTATCACCAATACTTTGAAAGGAAAATAAGTGGAACCACAATAAGAACCTAACCATTACAACAAAAGAACTAGATGGATAAATTCTTGATAAGCTCAGGTTCTTTGTTGATGGACAGTTGGCTCTTTCTGAGATGAAGGTGTTGAATGCGCTCACACTTCTCTCTCGTTAGATGTTTGTGGTAGTAGTTGGATTTGTGGTGGAGTTCTGAAGCTCCTTCATGCTGTGTATATAGTGGTAGTGGTCGCCTTTAATTCTTGAATTCATGTAGGTTTTGATTTTATTAATTGTACCCAAAAACAAAGCCCTATTTGACTTGGATGCGCCTTTCTTTCCATGTTTGCATCGGCTTCCTTGACCTATTTTAATGCTAATATCCATGTTATTCAACTTATGGTATATTGTAGAATATTACCATAACTGAAATCCAACTTTTCATTGAATAGAAATCAGTTAATATTCCATCTTCTCTAAATTAGTCATAGATTAGCTTGAGTCTCTAGTTGCGTAAGGACTAGATCCTTTGAGCAGTTTATCTGAATCTTTGTGACTGCTTCACTTAAACCATTGGAGCTCTGATTGGATGTCTTGTTCTTCACATAAATTCCTCCTTATATCTCCAGTTGATTGTCTTGGGTACATTGTTTGTCAAATCATCAAAACTCAAATGTAAAGCACATGATCATTGAGCCAACATCTACTCAAAAAATTTCCCCTTTTTGATAATGACAAACAGTAGTAGCTTCATATATCTTCATGTGTAATGTGTCAAACTTACTTCATCTTCATCTGGATCAACTTATCCCCCCTTAAGCTTTGCTCCTATGTTAATAATCTTGCGCCTTAGAACTAACTCCATGTTGTTCTAACACTACAACTTTGTGTTGGTAGAACTAAGGCTCACTAGATAAGGTTTTGTAAGGCCACAGTAGTTCACCCTCAAGTTCAACAAGGTTTGTAAGCTCACTGATTCGGTAAAACTCTCACTGAGTCGGTAAAACTAAGTAAGAGGGATTACTTAATCTAGGGACTAACGTTGCACTCATTGCAACCCATATAGGTGACTAGGTTTTAGAACTAAGAAAGTATGATGGTTTTCTTGATCTACACAAGACTTACACTCCAGTTATTGGAACCTGTTAGGTGGAGGGGTTGTATAGAACCTGTAATGATGATATGTTTTCCCTTGATGTGTACGGACCAATTTCTTAAGCTCAGGACAAAATATTTTCCTACCTTATCTCTCCATTATCCTTCCTTCATTATAACTCCTCATCCATTGCCTTCTAATAGTACTATTCTTTTATAAGAAAGAAACAATTCCTTTACAATGAGTATTCCTAATTTGCAACTGGGTATATGTGTACATATGCAACTTTCAAGTATTGGATCATGTTCAATATTTTGTGGTCATGATATGTTTGTGCATGTATAGCTTATGTTGTTGTTGTTGGCACATGATAATATATGAAGTGAATTCTCCCCCTTTTGACATCATCAAAAAAAAAAAAAAAAAAAAAAAAGCAAGTACATGAGCTTTAATTACTTTAATTTGGTTAAATCCTTAAGAGGAATATTCGCATGCGCCACTTTAAGTGGTGAGACCCAAACCAAGGATTGTTACCTATCATTTTATACTACCATGATTGATATAAATGTTAGATCGACATTTGGCAGGATTTGGATTTGTTATAAGCTGCGAGAGGATGGAGACCATGTTCTTTCAAGCTCATTTGTAGGTAACCTATGTAGGTGAGTACATGTATCCGCTTATGGCACTATTTTTAGTTTTATTTCCCCCTCTCAATTATCCTCATCCTCTTCTTTTTTCATCCCTTCTGACTTTATTTGAAGTCAATGTAAATTTCTTTTGTTCAAGATTGAAAACTTTCCCTCTTGTTAATCCCTTTACCCCCCAGACACTAAATCTTCCAATATTTATCCATATCCAGGTGCCTTTCTTTTCTTTGCCCAGTTTCTCACTTCTATCCTTCCCCATGGGTCACTACTTGTGTTTTATATTAACAAATATTTCAATTTCTTAGCATATGTAACTTTGGGAGTTTTCTATTGGTGATCATCAGGTGTGGGTTTGAGTTTTCTACCGACCAATAAATGTGTACTTGCAAACAAGGAGGGTCTTTGTGAACTTGAGTTTTGGTATAGGGTAACGCAAGTTGGTTTATTTTTTAAGAGAACTATTATGGCTGATTGGGATGGATTAGCAGTATAGACATATTTATGCAACTTTCAATTGGAAAGAAGGTGCACACCTGATAGTCATAAGAACCGGATTCTTTGATTAGTTTCCTCGTAATTGTGTTGTCTGTGCTCGATTGTCCATGCCAAGAGTGTACTAACCACTCTTTCTTCATAGCAAATGGGGAAGGACTTCCATAAATTAGTTCATCTTCAATATTTTTGTTCTTCAGCTTCTATTCATGCAAGTTTACTTTGATTTCATGATTCTTTAACACCCTTTTCTTTTTTGGACCTGTCTTTGTGGGTGTTTTGATAAATTGTCCTAACTTATATAATTTTCATATTTATTCCTCCTGCTTCATTTCTTCATCCATGCACTAAGTTACCTTTGGGTAGATAGTGTCCTGATGCTCCTTATTTTTGTCTTTGCCACTACTGATCTTTTGTTTTTAATGGGAGTGGATTTGCGTAGTTTCCAAACTCCCTTTATACTAGGCCTTTGGTTGGAGGATGTATTCCCATTTATTTTCATGTGTGCTGACTAATCACACATGTTCTTGTTTCCTCTCATTCAGGCCTAGTTATTTTGATCCCGAATTTTTGTTCGGGACCCGATCATTCTTAGGTCCCTTTCTTCCTGATGGCCTTTGATTTTAGCATACTTTTGTTTGATTCGTGCCCTGTGATATAGATCTAAGTTCAATATGTATTCTTCTCAGAGAGAGTTGTATGTATTCCTAAGTTATCTGGACCCATTTGTTTGTGAGATTTTATAATTGTGTGAGATGGAAACACAGATGACTTTGTATTTTGAGCTCTTATTGCTTCGGGAGCTTAATTCTTCTTTTGGTTTTTCTAGGTCGTCCAGTAGTTTTTTATTTCTGTCTTGCTCATATTGCAGTTCCCTCTTTATCGTCTTGAGGGTAATCTTCTGATCCCTCTTAGATTGCTCAACTGTGTCTTTCATAGTTGTAATAGTTGATTTTAGCTCATATTTTCTTACTCTAAAGTCTGCTTTTCTTGGTAGACTCCATTGATTGCATTAATCTTATTTTTGCCTTTTATATGTTCTCATAGGCATCGATGACGATATAAATCACTTGCTCAAGTCTTTTCATGGATA
>NW_026719655.1:0-11441 GCF_029784015.1 Lycium ferocissimum
ACATCCCAAAAGGGGAAAGAGGTAGGCTTCACATACCTTTTCCGCTTTGCACACGTCTCCAAACTCAAGCTCCAAAGTTAAGCAAAATCTACAATTTGGTCACAATTACCAAATGTTAACCTTAACCAATACTTGTTTATAAACAAAAATTTGGGCGGCGTCTCCCTATACGTATAACATCTAGAGATTCATACTACCAAAACAACAACAACCATTACCAACAACAATATAAACAACATCAACAATCGACTAAAGGCAACGCATTCTAGCGCAACTAGTCTTATTTTCCAAATAATGCAACAACTCCAAATCCAACTTTACACTTACAACCCAATATACGATATGTTCATATTCACATACTAATTTAAGATCATTCAAGCATAAACCAAGAGCATTCCAAGCTACATATCCAATTTTCAACAATTCCGTCAATTTCCATATTCAATCCAAAATTCTCATATATGCAACGAGACCATTCCAACGCATTTTCTACTTACTAATTCATCTCCAACAAACCACTTATATTTAATTCAACTCAATTCAATTCTTGTCCATGCAATTCAATACAATTCCATACAATTCAATATAACTCAATACAATATAATTCACATAATATTCCAACAATACCATCAACATACTACTTACCCACATCTTCCAATTTATGCAACAACAACAACTTTTTTTTCCTTCTTTCAAATTCAAGACAACAATCCAATTTTCATTCCTCCAAACCATTAAATCTTTATTCTAACATCATAAAACCTACCATAACAACAATTGCCATCATAAATAAAATCAATTCACCACACCCTAGCATAACCTACCATTCGGCCAACACACCCCTTAAGCATACTTTTCATGAATTTCCATATTTTCCATACACTACAACAACCAACACAACACAACATAACACATACAACACTACACACACACTCACGGCCACACACACTCACACACTTCCATCACATGAATTCCATCCATTTCCATGCACACAACATACTCAAACATCCATAACACAATAGAAAAGAATTAAACCTTACCTTTTTCCTCACTTCTTCACTTGACTCCAATTAACAACTTGTATGAATATGTGTTTTTCTTGCTCCACAAGTCACTTCGCCTTACCAAGAACTCTTCAAGGGATTGTTTGGCTATGAAGAACAAATTGGAAACTCTCTTTTTTTTCTTTTTTTTTTTTTTTTTCTTCAAGGCCGAATGGCCATTTTTTTTTCTCCTCTCTTTTCTTGTTTTCTTGTTTCTTGAAAACTCTAGGGAAATAAGATGAATTAGTCATCTTTTCCCATATATATATATAGTCCCTTCCAATTGAAATTGAACTCATAGCCCCTAGCTTGGCTTAATTTCATTTGGCCATGTTTTGCAAGTGGGGGCCACGGCCAAGTGGCCCCCCCTTTCTTGAAAATTCTAGCAATTTCTTCTATTTCATGAAAAACATTTTCCTTAGTTCCAAATTTGCCCCTAGCCTTTCGCCATATTTCCATGAGTCGTTTTGCAAATTTACCTTTTTACCCCTGGCCTTTCTTAATATTCCAACTTTACAATTTTCCATACGCTACTTGTGTCACTTGCCTTGACTTACCCGAGGGCACAAAATACGGAATGTAACATCTGTAGTCGCATAGAAGTCAGTCTAGGGGTCCCTAATCTAGATTGTTTGAAAATAGCGAGGGGCATCAAGTTAATACTCGCCCCATCATCACACAGAACACGGGCGAATGCATGAAGCCTAATATTGCACGGAATAGTGAACGCCATGTGGTCTCCCTTCTTTAATTGTGGTGGAAGCAATAATTGAACTCACTTTATGGGTTAAATTCACTGTCTCATGTTGAACATACCTTTTCTTTGTAAGCAGGTCTTTCACAAACTTAGCAAATCCGGGCATCTCTTTGACAGCATCCAAGAATGGAAAATTCAGCATTAGCCCAACCGATCATAAAACTTCGAAACTTAGCATCATCGTTCTTCTTTGCCAACCTCGAGGAAAGGAGGCTTTGCTTTGTCATCCCGAGTCAAGGGCGAAGAGCCCCTTTTATCGTGTGTTTCCCTGTATCAGCAGCAACTTCTAGAATATCAGTAACTTTTTCTTTACCTTTGACTTCCTCATCAATAATAGGCACTTCAGAACGCACCTCTTCTTCCTTAATAATAGGTTCTAGATCAACCACATTCTTGTCATCACCTTGAAGTATTTTACCACTCCTTGTGCTAATAGCAAAAGTACATTCCACTCTCCCACCATTCTTCGGGTTTGGAATAGTATCACTAGGAAGCCCTCCTTTTCTAGCGAGGATCTTGTTCTGCAGAAAAGATCACGCATCTGCTATTTCAAGATTACGAATAATTTCTTTCGAATAAGAGACCACCATCTCTGAGAGCCCAGATAATGTATTTTCAGTGTTCATCTGACTTGCTAACACTTTCTCAAGCATTAACTCCAACCTCGAACTACCTTGATCGTTAGATTGCCCTTTTGGTGGAATGTAAGGGTTGTAACTTCTGTTCCCAAAATTACCATTGTTGTTGTTGTTGTATCTCCCTTGGTTCGGTCCACCATAATTGTTGTTGTAGTTCCCTTGGTTGTTATTATAGTTCCCTTGATTGTATGACCTCTGCCCTTGTTAGGGTCGCCAGTATCGCTGAGTTGGCCTGGGAATCTCCTCCTTCGCTATGTAATCTGCACACTGAACATTCTCAACTTGCGAAGGGGGGCCCTCTTGATACGGGCCCTCATGGACTTAGTACATTCCAGCGCATGCATATATATATATATATATATATATATATATATATATACGAGATATCTTCACAAACATTTACTTTCTTCTTCTTTCTCATCAAGCCTCTTTGTCAGTAAAAAGAGACTAATGGCCAATTGTGCCAATGTCTGCTGCGTTTCCTGGCTATCTTTCACAATATTTTGAATCAACGGTGTTCCAAGTGATAGTCCATTAGAATTACTTGAATGCCATGCTTGGCTGTGGGTAGTCAATCAGTTTAAGTATATCAGTAATAGTAGCTTAGGACTTATTCATGAAACACCCGGTGGTAGCATTATTGGCTATTGCTTGGGTCATAGGGTCTAACTTCTCTTTCAAAATCTGTTCTGGAAAACCATGGTTTGGACTCCTATTCAAATATTCCTTGTACCTCTCCCAAGCTTCAAAAATTTGTTCCCCATTACATTGTTTGAATTCGTAAATCTGATCACGAATTTCAGCTCTTTTACTCGGGGGGTACCACTTCCTGAGAAAAACTCTGACCATCTCTTCCCATGTGGCAATATAGTTCGGGGGCAGCTTTGTGAACCATTTTCTTGCTTCTCCGGCTAACGAATATTTGAAGAGTTTCATCCGGACTGCTTCTTGAGTCACACCCCATTGGATATCTTTGAGAGTACACATCCGTAAAAGTTTGTTATATGTTGGTGAGGGTCATCATCGACTGCATTCCGAAAGTATCCCTCTTGTTTGAGCATATGATAGAGGGAATTATCAAACGGGAATTATCAAACTTGATAGTAGTAGCAGTCACCCTTGGATGAACGATTGCAGATGCAAAGTCTTCATCTGCTTCTGGTTCATCAGCAAAAACATTCTCGACTGGAAGTTCGTTGTTGGCCATGATCACCTGGTTTACAAGGTAGCAAACGAGGTGTGTTGGAATATGACAAAGACTTTAAGAAGCATAAACACTATTTAGTAATTTCAAAACCGTATTTACCGACAATGGCGCCAGAATTTGATACGCTCAAATTACACCTATTAGTGGTATAACGCGAACGTTGTCAAATATAGTAACCCAACAAGGTTGGGGTCGAATCCCATAGAGAATATGGTGTGAAAAGTTTACTAAACAAGTATTATACTAATCTTGTGTTCTTGATGTATTCCAGAAAAGGGTTTTATAATTGATTTGGGTTTTGGACTAATTTAAAGTGACTGAAAATTAAAAGTTGTAAATATATGGGTAAAAAGAACCAAGGTTGTGTCCCCGTTAGATAAAGTGTGTGATCATGGGTATCGATCTTGATATACTTCTAATGGTAATTTGTCGGATGCACTTAACCTCTATATGAATCTAAACTATTTCCCGATAAAAAGATTATTTCTTTCTATGCTTTTTCCAAAGATAAGAAAGTATGCATGAAGAACGGTTAATTATGCCAAGTAAATTCCTCTTATTCCTAAGTGAATTTATTAAATAAGGTTTAAAGCCTTGAGTTCTTGTTATTTGTTCTTACCTAACCCTAGCTATTTTCCCAAATAAACTAAAGTTTATGGCGTGACCTAATGTTTGCAACCACTAACTATATGATGAATACGAAGAACAAATAAACCCTAACAATCCATTATGCGTATATCTTTCACGATCCCCAATCACAAAACACCCATCCTTGGGTTCACAACCTTAGTAAAGGTGTTTAGCTATTCATGGCAACAAGAAAACAATAAGAGATTGAAGATTGCATAATTAAATTATTGTATTGAACTTACAAATAAAACTTGAAAGTAATTAATGTAATTGTCTGGAAGTCTTCAAAAGCATGAATAACTCAAAAGTAATTACTACAAGTCTAAAACTGCAAATGTCTAAAAAATAAAACCTAAACAGGTATTTATACAAGTTAAAATTCAGAATAATCAATCCCAGTCCTGTTCCATCTCGGCTAGTACTTCGACGGGTCGTCTTTGCACTTCGACGGTCGTCGACATGCTCGACGACCAACTCAACGATGTGAGTACCCTTTTATCACCCTGCAGGAATTCCACCGTCGAAGCACTTCGACGGACCGTCGATTATGTTGACAGTGCAAGTCGATGATCTGAGTATGCTTTGATGTTTTTATTACTTCGCAGGAACTTTTTGACGAGGCGATTTGACGGGCCGTCGAGCATGTTGACGGTCCGTCCTTATGCTTATCAGAATAGATTGCCTATTTTCCTTATTTTTTCGCTTTTCGAGCATTCTAACTTCAAAATACCTGCACAACACATAAAACATATCAAACTACCACGAACTTGCTTGAAAACAAGTAAAACTTAGAGTTAAAGAGCATTAGATGTGCCAAAATCCCGGCACATCATTCGCCCACCCCGGGGGATAGTGTGGTGCCTGCATGAGCCACGAGTTGGTTCATTACAAAGTTGGTATCAGAGCCCTAGGTTCACTGGTCTTAGGAGTATAAGAGCAATGTCTATTAGAGTCTTGCATGTTGGTGCGATGAGCTCGGTACTTATCTGTGAGAGGCTATAGAAAATTTAGGAAACTTCCAACTCTTTCGCTCCTTTCGTGATACTTTATTCAAATTGGTATCTAGATGATTCAAATTGGTAGTTGACTTCTATTCCAATTCCCTCACAGATGGTGAGGACATGTGCAACGATCACGACAGATGAGGTGCTAGTATCTGCCGCTACAGGCCGAGGACGTGGCCCAGCTAGAGGCCAAGGACGTGGCCAAGCTAGAGGCCGTAGTAGAGGTAGAGGTTATGGGGTAGCACCAACATGGGGTAGAGCACCCATGGCTAGCCAGATCATTATTTCCTAAGCAAGAGATAGAGCATGAGCACGAGCCCATGGATAATGAGGAGCTGGGACCAGCCCAGGCTTAGCCTGAGGTTATTACTACACCTGTCTTTGCAGGATGCCATGGTTCGCATCTTAAGCCTTATTAAGGAGTTGACCCAGGCGGGTGGCCTTCCAGCTACACCGGATCGATCTCAGACTGGAGTTGGAGGTCCCACTCCCGAGTAGTATCAGACCCATGGGCCACGGCCTACCACTACTATGAAATCCTGTATTAATGAGATTCCACTGCTTACTTTTGCTCCTAGGCCTATTGCACGCAAGGCTATGACTCATGAGGAGTAGGATCTATTTGGGAGGCTTACCAAGATGAAGCCGCTTGAGTTCTATGGTACACCTGATGAGGATTCGTGTGAGTTTCTTGCTGATTTTCATGATAGGATCTAAAGTTGGGGTGGTAGAGTTGCCCAGTTTTGATTATGTTGCTTTTTAGTCGTGTGGGGATGCAAAGATATGGTGTAGGTCCTATGTGGATTGTCGACTTGTTGGGTCACATTCTTTGACTTGGACCCAATTCTATCATGTCTTCCTAGAGAAGTACGTCCCCCGAACTCTAAGAGGTAGGAGGAGAGATGAGTTCAATTGTTTGGAGCGGAGAGACATGTCGGGTGCCGAGTATAAGTCCTGATTCCATCCTTGGCTCATTATGTAGTTCAGTTACTCTCCACTGAGGCAGAGAGAGTGAGGAGGTTCGTCAAGGGGTTAGTGCTTCCATTAAAGCTAGTCGCCTTACAGCTAGTGGCTTCCAGATCTTCCTTCCAGTCTGTGGTTGATCATGTTACTGAGGTTGATTTCACGAAGATTCAGGCTCATGGTGAAGGTGAGGACAAGAGGATGCATCGGTTTGGCAATTTCAGTGGTTCTTCTTCAAGAGGTGAGGGCCATTCGCGCAAGAGTTTTCAGTATCATTTTGGCCACCTCATTTACTTAGCATTGCAGGTTTCAGCTGCTAGTCCTTCTTTTCGTAGGGGATTCAGCTCTAGACAAACTTCGCGAGGTTCTCATACTTGACCTGCAAATGATAGAGGGTATTCTAGTTCTTCTGTATCCATTTTACTGCCTAAGTTATTCCGGGGTCGCTATGAGTGTGGTGACCCAGGGCATTTTGCGAGAGAGTGTCCTAGATCCAGATAGAGTGGGACTCAGCAGAGTTCCCAATTTAATACTCCCACAACCAGCACCTTCAGTTAGTAGAGGTGGTTCACAGCCTAACAGAGGCGGTTATTAGTATGGGAGAGGCAGTCATCAGCCCGGTTGGGGCAGTTCTCAAGCAGTGAGAGCTGGAGCTCAGTCAGGTCGAGGTGGTCGTGGAGGTACACAGTCCGAGGGCGGATGAGTTCATTGTTATGCTTTACAGGAAGGCAAGAGATAGAGACTTCTGATGTAGTTATTGCAGGCACTATTTCAGTCTTTCACCGAGCAGTTTCTGTATTATTTGGTTAGGGCTCTGCTTTCTCTTATGTGTCAACATATTTCTTTATGGGTTTGGATTTGATTTGTGATCTCCTTGATGTGCCTGTTCTTCTGCCTACTCTGGTTGGAGATTTTGTAGTGGTAGATCGAGTATATCAGTCTTGTACAGTTACTTTTATGGGTTATGGTACATGGGTAGACTTGGTGATCCTTGATATGGTAGATTTTGATGTTATCTTAGGCATGAGTTGGTTGTCTCCTTATCACGTGATTCTAGACTATCACGCCAAGACAGTCATATTAGATATGCCCAGTATTCCGAGATTAGTGTTAAAGGGTACTCCTAGCCGTGCTCCCAAGAAGATCGTATTGTTCCTTCAGGCGAAGAAGTTGGTGGATAAGAGGTGTTTGTCTTACTTGGTGTATATTCGGGATACGAGTGCAAATACTCTTTCCATGGTGTCGGTACCGATAGTTAGTGAGTTTTCAGAGGTCTTTCCCATAGACTTACCCGGTATGCCACCTAATCGAGATATTGATTTCTACATTGATTTGGAGCCACGCACTAGGACTATTTCTATTCCACCGTACCGTATGGATCTAGCAAAGTTGAGGGAGTTGCAGGAGCAGTTACAGAGCTTGTTGAGAAAGGAATTCATTAGACCTAGTGTTTCTCCTTAGGGTGCTCCCGTTTTACTTGTTAAGAAGAAGGATAGTTCTATGTGGATGTGTATCGATTATCTGTAGTTTAACAAGGTTACTACTCAGAACAAGTATCTGATACCCCACATTAATGACTTGTTTGATTAGCTTCAGCGTGCGTCGGTCTTCTGTGACATTGATTTGAGATAGGGTTATCACCAGTTGAAGATTAGAGCCGTGGATATTCAAAAACCAGCCTTCATGACCCGCTATGGTCATTATGAGTTCTTGGTGATGTCTTTCGGGCTTACCAATGCCACCACAACTTTCATGGATTTGATGAATGGGATCTTCAAGCCTTACTTGGATTCGTTTGTGATTGTTTTCTTTGATGACATCTTAGTGTACTCTCGTAGTAAGGAAGAACATGAGAAGTATTTGAGGATAGTACTTGGGTTATTTAAGGAGAAGAAGTTGTTTGCCAAATTTTTTAAGTGTGAGTTCTGGTTCAGTTTCGTGGCATTTTTGGGGTATGTTGTGTTTAAGGATGGGATTATGGTGGATCCCAGGAAGATTGAGGCAGTTAAAGATTAGGCTAGGCCTACTTCGATGACTAAGATTCGGAGCTTTGTGGGCTTAGCGAGTTACTATCATCGATTCGCGAAGGGGTTCTTATCTATAGCATCTTATTTGGACCGTTTGACTCAAAAGAATGTGCCATTTCAATGGTCCGATGAATGTGAGGATAGCTTTCAAAAGCTCAAGGCTTTATTGACTTCAGCTCCGATTTTGGCTTTACCTGTTGAGGGTGTATGCTTTGAGGCAGTTGAAGGTCTATGAGAAGAACTACCACACTTGTTGACACCTCATTTTTGACCTCCGAGAATTTTATTTAATTATTTAGTGTGCCTGGATCATAGACTGAGTAGAATATGCACTTCATAAATCCAAATTGAGTTTACCAAATTACCCTGGTGACATTTTGCCATTACATTTGGCAAAACATCGACAAGAGTGCAACCGTATCTTATTTTCCATTTTTTTTAGAAATTCAAGAAATATTTGTTTTTTTTTCTCAAAAATGGTAAAACAATTACGAGTCATCTATTTCAAGCATCTGTAATTAATTATTAAGTATTTTACTCAATCAAAAGTCAAGGGATTTGAATTAATTAAGTAAAATGATGATTGTAATTTTATTCTTAGTAATTAATCTTTTGAATTAAGCATTTAATTAATTTTGATGAAGATTATTTGATTATGATTAAGGCAATTTGACTTTGTTAAATGAAAAAACTTTGTTTGATGTTGATACTATTTAAAATGTGGCCCAAAATACAATGTATATACCATGTATATACGCATGTATACACTAACGATATAAACAACATATATATAGGCATATATACATCAAATCTGGCCTTATTTTAATTTTGGCCGGGACCAGCCCAAAAGGGACTGACCCGACCCACACCCCTTTGATACATAAGCCAAGAGATGGCTGAACCTCGCCCTTTTTCCCCCATTTCACAAAAATCATATGTGGCTAGCGTTGAAACCCTAGCCGCCGCCACTCTCTTTTCTCTTTCCTCATCACAGGCCAAAAATGGCAATGTTTCAAAAGGGTACAGCCCGTTCAGTCATTGCCATGCCCAAATGGGGCAAGGCATTTATTGCACCGTCCTCTCTCCACCCTTGTCTCACCAAAACACCACCAAAATAGGTAATTTCTAGCTTTTTTTGTTTTCTTTAATCATTTTTTCAGTCAAATACTGAGAATTCAATATGATGTTTGTTGTCTTGTGGCTTCGAATTCGTGATTTTCATTGGTCGGTTTGCATTCCATTGAGATCGACTCGAACAGGTCCGAATCGGACCATTCACTGTCGATTCAAGCTTATCTTAGCTGTTGATTTGTGGTTCGAAGGCAAAACTCTCATAGATTTTTGAAAAGTCCCATATCGGGAATTTAGGTTTCACTCATATTTTTGGGTTCTATAAATAGAACCCCCAAATCTCAACAAAAAAAAGGAGGACGCAGACGAGAATCCTGATTTGAGCATTAGAACTCGAATTAGCTTTTTCAAGTAAAAATTTTAGGAGCTAGCTCTCGAAGTTAAGTGTTTTAGTCTAAAATATTTATTTTCTTTGCTTCCTGTGTGGTTGAGGTTGGAGTTGGAAGCACAAGGCCCCAAATTCGTTCTTCCCCCGACTGTACCAATAAAAGGTAATTCCTTGTTATGACTTTGCTTTTTCTTTAATTTTCTTCAATTTTTGGCTTAGTTTAGACGTGTTAATACTGTTTTAGTATTGTTTTAATGTTGGTGTGAGTCTATTAATAGTATAAGTATATGTTTGTATTGGTTTATGCTTGTTTGGTTGGTTGTTAGTCTTGATAATCTAGTTTGGGTGCTATAATTAATCTGCTTGTGTCCAAATGTGCTTAATTGTGTCTTTAAATGGTCTGGTTGTTGCAAACTAAGGTGAATATGAAATGATCAAAGATCTTAAGTATGATATGGAAATTGAAAATGAAAGGTCAAAGTCAAAACTCATTTGCTTGTGGAAAATGCTTTGAAATTGCTCATTAGTGGATAGTATAGGATCTTGAAACTTTGCCATCACTAAGTCTAAATTAGAATACCTAGATTACATCATATCAACTATAAATGAGATAACGAGTCACTTGAATAGGAATTAATCTGTTTACCTATGTCACAGACCTTGTTTTCCTCTAAATCAGATTCATGTCTAAGAGCCCGTTTGGATTGGCTTATAAGTTGGCTTATAAGCTGTTTTAAGCTTTTTTGAGTGTTTGGCTGGCCAGCTTAAAGTCATTTTGTGCTTAAAATAAGCTCAAAAAAATAATTGGACCCATTTAACTTAGTTTATCTAAAGCAGCTTATAAGCCAAAAAAAATAAGTTGGACTACCCCAACTTATTTTTTTCAGCTTATAAGCTGCAAACAGCTTTAAGCTATAAGCCAATCCAAACGGGCTCTAAGTCTTAAAAAGGACTTGGTAACTCTGGTAATGGAAAAATGAGCTTTAAAACTATAATATGATTTCTGGTTACTTAAACGGCTAATTAACCAGTAAAATAGAACTACTTGATATTATTTGAAGTTTCAAATGCCCTTTTCTGTAAACTATGGTGGAATCTCAGAACAAAGCCTTCATTTTGGAGTTCTTTCATGATAAACAAATACTGCAAAAAGCTTCATCCTGTGATTGTACAAGCTATAGGGGCATCACCTATCTGGAGAAAATTGGTAATAGTAAGGGAATTGATGGAGCATCAGATATGGTGGCAAGTGAAAAAGGGGATTCTAGCTTCTGGTTTGACAACTCGACAAACCTTGGTGCTTTATATCATGTCCTACCTGATGATAGTATGGAGGAGGAAATAGAAGTTCAGAATTTTGCTAGTACAGAAGGATGGAATGCACAGGTTTTAATTCAATATATACCTGAAGAGTATGTAAATCATGTGATAGAAACTATTCCTCCTCATCGGGTAACAGATGAATTAGACAAAAGCTGGTGGTTACTAGAGAAGAATGGAAAGTTTTTGGTCAGAAGTGCTTGGAAGTATGTGAGTGTCACGACCCGAGCTACGGGCCGCGACGGGTATCCGGGGCTAACCACCGAACACCACTCACTTACCTGCTTATCTGCTATTATTCATACTATATGCTCATAATCATGTAAGATTTGGAATTTTCGAAATACATTTACCTTTATAAACATAAGCCCTTCGGCTATCCAAAATAATATA
>NW_026719656.1:0-10405 GCF_029784015.1 Lycium ferocissimum
TGTTTTATTATTTGCTATTTCAAAATTTTTGGGTTAAAGATCCCATGCTCGATAAAAACTAAATTAAGCCAATTTTTATGGGAATTTTTTTTTTATATGGTTTGCTTTAATTTGGGTGTAGGCCCTTCTTTTTCTAATATTAGGCTCATACATAACCTTCCCAGATTTTAAAAAATTGGAAGTTATGGGGCCCAAATTTTTTGAAAAAATTGACCATTTAAATTTTGTTCTTTTTTATATAAAATGATTTTTCATAAGAAAAGAACAAAAAAGATAAAAAATTTTTTTTGTTATAAAAATTACACAATTTTTAGACTTTTGACAGCAGATGTCAAATTTTGAGTTTCATTGCCAACTGGGGGATGTTAAAAAATTTTTCCTTTGTAAAAGGGATTTTAGGCCTTATACTATCCCCATTAAACACACACATGACACAACTTTCAAAAATCTAGTGCATTTAATTTTTTTTGTGAATACTCCAAGTATCTAATTACTAATCGTTAAAAAAAATTAAACTTTTATGTTAAATTTGTATTATTTTTCAAAAGAAATCTAAAAATAATTTTAAAATTTTTTACATTAAAAAAATAGCAATATTTTAATTTAAACAAAAGTTAAATTTTGGCTATATATTAAAGAAAAAAAATTTATCAATGACCGAAACACAAAAAGAATGTTATTTTTTGTTTTAATGAACCCTTTTTGTTTTGAAGATTATAATCCGTCAAATGATGAAAACTCGTTCAAGTCAATTTATTGTCCTTGTGGAGCCATAGTAACCATTTTCCCTTTTTTTTGGGACCCCTGAATAAGACCCCAATTTTTTAACAAAAATAATTTTTAACCCAAAAATTTAAAAAAAAAAAAAAAAATTTTAAAATAAAAATGTGAATAATTTTTTCACTTCATCCTTTTTCCTTAAAAAAGGGGAAATTTTTTTTCCCCCAACCCCAACCTTGTTCAAATAAAACAAAATAAAAATTGCTTTTTGTTTTAACAAGATTTCCTTTTAAAAACCCTTTATAAATATTTTAAAAAACTTAATTTTTTTTTAAAAGAAAAATGTCCCCTTTTCATTAAGTATACATATATGTTTGAAGCGTTTTTGTGAAAAGTTTTGAAACTTGGTTTTTTTTTTTCCCCACTTTACCGTTTAAATAAATATTTTATAGAATTTAATGTTTTTTTAGGCAAAACTTTCATTTTAAAATTATATATTTTGGATTTTGTTTTGGGAATTTAAAAAGTCCCCCAAGTTTGGAAACTTTTTAAATTTTTTTTTTTCCGTTTTTTGTAAATTACCCTTTTTAAAAACGTCGAATATAAATATTTTATCAAATTTATTTTTTTTTTTTAAATAATATACTAATTCATCAGTAAAATACGCCTTCACTCCGTAAATAAAAAAAAGGAGACATTAAAAAACTAGTTGTAAATTGTTAAAATTTTTAAAGGGGTTAAAACTTTGGTCCGATTGTTTTTTTTGCCCCAAAGTATTTTTTGAGATCTAGCGGAAAAATACCAAAAATTTTATTTCCCTTTTTTTAAAAAAACGATTACCCCTTAAATTTAATTTTCCCCCAAATTGGGAAAATTTTCATTCTTCTCTAGTAAAATCAAAAAAAAAACTATTTGGTGTAACCCCGTGGTAATGATTTTTTGAATAATTTATTTTTTTTTTAAAAAAAAGGTTAGATAGTTGTGAAAATAAAAAAAATAAAAAGTTCACTTTTTTGCATTCACCAATTTCGGTTTTTACCCCCCATTTTTACTTATTTTTTTAAAAACAGGGGATAAAACCTACTTAATGAGATATATATCCTTATTTAACCCCTTTTATTAGATGAATTAGTTTTTAATATAATATTTTTATTTTAAAACATTTAAAACAAAACCTATAAAATAACCTTAGATCTAAAGAGCAAGTTTTGCAAAAAAAACTTTTAAAGATTTTCCCAATCAACCCAAAAATTTGGTATTTTTGATGAAGACTTTTTAATAAAAAATATATTAAGTTTAATAAATTTTTTTTGGATTTTGAAACAGACTTTTTTCCCCTTTAAAAAAAAAAGGATTGATATTAAAAAAGGAAAAAAAAAGAAAAGAAAAAGTATCACACCAATAAAAAAAATTGGGTACGTTTAATTCCGGTTAAATTTTTCCCCCCTTTTTTTTTTTTTTTTTTTTTTTAAAAGGGGAAGTTTGTTTTAAGTTATTTTTTGTTTAAAAAAATTTAGACCCAAGAATACCCCTCAAATATGCCGCCGAAGTGCCCAGATACCTTTTTGATGTCATTACTTAAGATTTTTTTTAAAATTTTTATGGGAAATAACTACCTTGATTATAGTATATTCCCCTTTTTTTCCTACGAATTTAATGAGTTTTTAAAACTTAATTAATTTTAAACGGGGATTTTGACCCCAAAAAACAAGGGAAAACCTTAATGGAAGCAATATTTTTTTTTTTAAAAAAAAGCAACAAAAAGAGAAGGTTAGAAAAGGCCAACCATTTTCAACCCTTATCCTTTTCAAATGATATCTTTCGAATTGGGAAAATGTATTTTTCCTGCCTTTTCTATTCATTCCTTCTTAGATTTTCTAATTTACTATTCTTTCTTGATAGGTTAGATCCCCCAAAAAAAACACAAATAAAAATAATTTTAATATGCAAGGATTAAAAATTTTTAATATGCAAGGATTAAGAAGCTTCAATTTTTCTTTGTTTTACGGTTATTTAATTGAAGAAGCAAAAATGAATCTAGCCCCCACTGAACTCAATCACCAAAAAAAACCTTTAAAGTTTAAAAATATTTAAACTTAATTATTAATTTCATTTTTTTTTTGTTCTTTTTTATTTAATTATTTTAAATATTGATTCCGTTTTTTTTAATTGTTAGTTTGAGGGATAAAAAACAAGTTTATAGATAAGGTTAAAATTTTCAAATAAAAAAGGGAATAAACTATACCTCGAATAAAACCTATTTCCTTTTTTTTTTTTTTTTAAATATGTTTATCCATTTCAAAATAATTTTAGACATGTGTTTTTATGTTAGTTTTGGTTCTTTAATGGTTGAAGTTTAATATTTTTTCAAATTTTCTCGAATATAGTTTAAAATTAGTGACCAAATAAATTATAAAATTTTTTTTTTACTATGTACTTTTTTTTTTGCACCCTTCAAAATGGTTTTAATTTTCCCCCAAAATTGTATTAATTTTTTTTTCCTTCGCCTAAAAATCATTTTTTTCCTTTGAACCCCCCCCCTAAAAATTAAAAAAAAAAGGGGAATTTTGATTTTTAAACTTTATAAAAATTTGGGGAAAAGGCCAAAACCCTGGCCTCTTTTGGTCCCCAATTTTGAGAAAAAGTTTTGGGGCGCTTTTTAAGGCCTCTTTTTGAAAGTTTTCTTAAAACGGGAAAATTTTAGGCCTTTTTTGTAAAAGCCCAATTTTACAAAACCCTTTTCCTTTTTTTTTTTTAAAAAGGGTTCGCCCAACCTGGGGAAGGCGAAGGGAAAAATGAAACTGGGGCCAAGTTAAAGAGAGGTTTTGGGTCAATCCAAAATGCCCCTCTGTATGCTGTTTTTTTGGGGCCGGAGCTTAAAAACCCTAAAATTTGGGGATCCCCCCCCTTTTCCCCACCATCTTGGGCCAGTGTAGATTTGGGAGCCCATCAAATTAAAGAACCAGTCCTGTATTGGAAAATCCAAAATCAATTGTTTTTTTTTTTTGAGCTTCAATTGTGAATTGAAAAGGGACATTTGCAATTTTATTTTCACAAGGGTAAGAATATTTGTCCAATCGTAACATGACAGGCTTCTTAGTTTCCCAAAACTGAGAAATTTTTAAATTTGAAGAAATAAAAAAAAATAATTTTGAAATAAAAAAGTGGGGGGAAGAATTTATTTTTAAAATTTAATTTTGTCAAAATGGTTATGATGGGGGATAATGAAAATGATACATCTCCAACTCCATCTTTACAAGAAAACCCTCATTAGTTTTGGGCTAAAAAGAGGCCAATTAGCCCAGTCCAAAAAGAAAGGAGGGACTGTGGGCAGATGAGATAAAACTTATTAATCATTTCGGGGAAACGTGGGTTTGGAGGCCCATTGGATTAGTGGGCCGAAATTTCCCCTATTTTACTTGCAGTTGGGCCCACACTCTGGAAAAAACATAAAGATTAGGTGGTGGGGGTGGGGGGGGGTATGAAAAAAAAGTTTCGTGTTATACTAGTACTTATAGTAACGTTTTATTCATAATTATGATTAAAATGTAATTGTAGCCCTTTTCCCCCTTTTTTATGGAGGGTTTTATTCGATAAGAAATTTAAGAAATGAAAAAAAGATAATTAAAATTTTTTTTAAATAAATTAAAAATTTTTGTTAAAAATTTATTTGGGGTTGAAAAAATTTAAATAATTTTTTAAAATAAAATATTATTTTTTTAAAATTTAAGGGTTTTTAAAAAAATTAATGGGGTAGATAATTAAAAATTTTTTGGGAATTTTCCCCCGGGGTTACTTATCCCATTTTATTATTTTTCAAGATAAAATAAAATTTTTAATTTCCAGAAACAATCCAAAAGTTTTCCGGATTTTATCCCCTCAAAGGGAATAAACTCATTCAAATTTTCCATATTATTTATTTTTATCCTTTAAAAAGAAAATTAGTTGTTTTTTTTGTTTCTCCCAAAATTTTTATATTACGTACTACCCTTTTAAATAGTAATCTAGAAAAAAAACAAAAAAAAGATAAACATCTGGGACAATGATTAATTATGAAGAAACTGAGAAATTTACTTTCAAATCTGATTGTTTAAATAAATTTTTTTCCACTGTCATGGCATCAAAGTTAAAACTACAGAAAAGGGAAAACGAAACGGGGAATTCGTAGGGAAAGCCTTATTTGGGGGGGTCTTAATTTTTTTCGTCAAAAGTTCCTTTTAAATTTTTTTCCCTTATTGGGGTTTGCAATCCCCAAAAAGGGAAAAAAATTTGGAAAATAGTTTTTAAAAAAACTTGATTTGGCAAAGTTAAAATAAAATGGGGGGCGAAACTTTTAAAAAGCCCGAAATTTTTAACTCGCTTTAAACCCTTTTTCAAATTTTTTAAATTTTTTAGGTAAGTTAACCCCAAAAGTTAATTTTTAGGGGAAAAAATTAAAAAAACAAATTTTAGGGAAAAAAATTTAAAAACCAGTATTTTTAAAAACGAAAAGCCATTCTGGGAAAACCCATAGAATGAATTTACCCGTTCCTTGAATGGGCCTTTAGTCCCTGGGGGTCCCTTTTACCAAAAGATCTTGTTTTTTGGGCATGAAACACTTAGGGGGGTTTTATCTGAGCCATTAAGTGATTATCTTAAATTTAAATTTAATTTATATAAAGATCATTTATCCCAAAAAAGATGAAGACAGATAATTCCATTATTAAATATTTTTAAAATTTATTTTCAAAACAGTATTATTTAATTATTAATAATCATAAAAAAAAAAAATTTAAAAATAGGGCCTTAGTATTTTTTTATCAAGAATAGGAGGTTTAGGAGTCGCCAAAGGAACCCTGAATTCCCAATTGGTCTTTTTTAATTTTTGGTTACCAAAATTTGAATGAAAATTCTATTACATACAAAAATATAAAGTTTTATTGCAGTTGTGACGGATAAACAAATTAAATCAACAGGTGGATCGTGTATTCTTTTTTATCCCCTTGAACATTTAAATGGACGTTTAATTTGGGGAAATGTTTTACTTTTAACTTATTTTTAACAATTATAACTTCTGTTTTTTAATTTTTTTTTGGGGGCCCAGGGGACTAGTGGTGGGGGGTGGAATATTTAAATTATTCAAATGTGCTTAATGAATAATTTAAAAAATTTATCTTTTTTAAAAAGGAAAGCGTTAATTTAAAGGGCCAGGGTAGCAAAAAGTCCAATTTAAAATAAAATAGCTTCATCGCATATGATAGACAAAATGCGTTAGAACCAAAATATTTACCATACTTTTTACGTTATGTTTTACTTTTTGTTGTCCCAGTTTAGATTAAAAAAAACCTTTTTTAATCGCTTTTCCCCAAAATTGTTCATTATCGGACTTTTATATTTTCCGATCACATTTAAACATTTATTTTTTTTGATGAAAGCGTGGTTTTAAAAAAATATTTTGGGCAATTTTTAACAAATAAAAATATTTTGGGAAAAATTTTTTTTAAAAATTCTTAAAATTTTTAAAAATAATTTTTTTTAGAGTAAAAATGAGAGTACATTGACAGGATAACTTTTTAGTTTTTTAAAAAAGTAAAATTTATCTTTAATTTTAAAAAAAAAAAATTTTGTTCAAAATTTAAATAAAAAAAAAAGTAATTTGATTTTCATTCTTAACTCCGCCGATGTAATACAACAATGACCATTAATTTTGCAACTTCATTTTAACATCGCAATATTATATCGTTTTGGGGATAAAAATATTAAAGTGAAAGGATATAACAATAAAAATAATATCTTATAGTTCCCAATCGATGGCCGTTAAATTAAGTGCAATTTCCCAATGCAATGCAGTAGTACCTGATAAAAAAATGGTATAGTGGGGGACAAGTGGGTTCTTTGGTTAAAAACAAAATGTGCAAAATGTCCCTTAAGAATCCATTGTGTTGTTTATATTAAAAAAAAAAAAAAAAAAAAGAAAATTTTACTGGTATCTATTCAGGGAGAATTTTTCTATACCATTCGAGACGACACAGCACATCATATTCATATATCATTCACTTTCCACTTAATAGAGGCAAGCAAGAGGAAAAAGAAAGTTACTTTTTGTTTCTTGTTGATTTTATAGTAGTACTTTCAGCATATATTTGGTTAGCTCCCCAATAAAACTAGGTTTCAAATGTATTCCCAAAATTCTTATATGAAATATTTTTAGCTTTTGAATCATTTCGTGTCCTTGAAATTGAAGCGGCCCTTGAATGAAATTGAGTTGTGTAATTAACGAATCTATCAAAAAGTCGAAGTAGAAATTTTCACATGTATTTTCCGTGGATGAAATTGGTGCTAGATGGAAATGCATTTTGAATTTAAAGAGATTCGGGAAAAAAGTTAATTTAATTAATTTTCCAATGTAAAAGAAATAAAATTAATCCCGAAAAAGATAGGGGTTTTTTTGTGTTGGGTGATATTTTTTTAAAGAAGATCTTTTCAAGCCAAGATCTATTTTATATTCCATAGGGAAAAAATTATGCTAGGGCGTATGTGGTCGAGCCTTTAAATTAGTCCCTTTTAGGAAAAGGGGGGCCTTTTAAATAAAAAAAAAACGTGTGTAAATCTCAAAAACAGAGATTAACAATGTTTTAAAAAAGTTAAGCAAAAGTCAATTTTTTCTTGAAAGAGGCCTTTGAAAATTTTATTGTGAAACTTGAATATTTATCATTAATCCTTTATACACTAGAAACGGGGGATGTATTTATCTCTACCATTTTTCCCGAAAAAGAAGTCTCAAAGTCAAACGTAACCAACTAATCATTCTAGAACTTAATTAGGCCTTTGAGAGTCGGAGCAAATCGGTTATTTTTATTTGAAGAGCAAAATGGAGTGCTCCTTTTTTTATACCCAATGGATATTTCGTTGGTTATCCAACGAAATACCAACTTCTTGTTCATGCGTTTTTTTCAACCAAATAATTTTTTTTTTTGCATTTCGGTAGCTATTCACGAAATAGCATTAAATTTTTTTTTGCATTTCGTGATGCTTATTCACGAAATAGCATTAATTTTTTTTTTTAATTTGATAGACAGTTAACAAAAACTGAAATTAAAAAAATAAATATTTTTGTCCTATTTCGTTTTTGTTAATCGTTATCAAATTAAAAAAAATAAAAAATTTAATGTATTTCGTTAAGCATTTCACGAAATGCAATCAAATTAAAAAAAATTTTATATTTCCCTATTTCATTTTTGTATAAACGAAACAATTTTTTTTTTAATTTTGTTTTTTGTGTAAACGAAATAATTTTTTTTTATTTCGTTTATACAAAAATGAAATAGGAAAATATAATATTTTTTTTAATTTGATTGCATTTTCGTAAATGCTTAATAAATAGCATTAAATTTTTTATTTTATTTGGCTCATAACAAAAACGAAATTAAAAAAAAATATATTTTGTCCTATTTCGTTGGTAGTCCAACGAAATAGGACAAAAATATTTTTTTTAATTTCGTTTTGTTATGAACCAAAATAAAAAAAAAAATAATGCTATTTCATTAAGCATTTCACGAAATGCAATCAAATTAAAAAAAATTATTATATTTCCCTATTCATTTTTGTATAAACGAAACAATTTTTTTTTTAATTTCATTTTTTGTGTAAGCGAAATATTTTTTTTTTATTTCGTTTATACAAAAGTGAAATAGGAAAATCTAATAATTTTTTTAAATTTGGTTGCATTTCGTGAAATGCTTAACGAAATAGCATTAAATTTTTTTTATTTTTTTTATTTGGCTCATAACAAAAACGAAATTAAAAAAAAAAATATTTTTGTCCTATTTCGTTGGACTACCAACGAAATAGGACAAAAATATAATTTTTAATTTCGTTTTTATAAACGAAATATTTTTTTTATTTCGTTTATATAAAAACGAAATAGGAAAATATAATTTTATACGAACCATATTTTTTCGGACATAATGTAGGCTCGATACATTAAGGATACGTAAACGTTCGGATCGTCGTTTTAGGGGTTGAAAAAAGGGAGCGAAGTAAATTTTGTTTAAGGTTTAAGTGTTTTATTTTTTAAGGTTTTGATTTAAGCGTGTTATTTTTTAATCGAGACATAACGTTATTTTGAATATAAATCTAATTCTAATTCTAAAAAATATAAGGTGAAAAACTAGTTGTAAAGTGGTCAAACTTTAGATGGTCATAACTCTTGGCTCGGACGTCGATTTACTCATTTTTTTTTTTTAACTTGCGTATTTTTCGAGATCTATGCCGCAAGGCGGTTTGGTAGACCGATTTTAAAAAAACACCTTTTATCCCATTCAATTTCAATTTTCCCCAAATTGGCGTGAAATTTTCAGTTTTATTTACTTATAAGATGATAATACGCAATAGATTTCAACGTAAAAATCCAGGGTAATGTAGTTGTGAATGTCAATTTCACTCCTGCGTTTCAATTTTTGAAAATAAAGTTTGACTAATTTTCTCGACATATAAAGTTGACTAAAATAACCTTACATCAAACAAAACTTACTTCGGGCACCTTTTCAACTCCTAAAATGACTATCCGAACGTCTATGTATCCTTGATGTATTGGAGCCTACATTATTGTACGCTGAAAAAAATATCGGTTCTATATTTTCTTTGCGCTATGCAAAAAAAAAAAAAAAAAAAAAAAATTCTTTTAGAGATTTCTGCGCTAAAGGTAGTTTTGTAACTCTTTTTTTTGTTGGGTATTTTGGTTCATTTGATTTTTTATTGAGTCATTTTTTTCCTAGACCCTTTTTTGTATGAAAATACTATTTCGTTAGTAGTATCACGAAATACAAAAAAAAAAATTATTATATTTTCCAATTTCATTTTTGTATAAACGAAATAAAAAAATTTATTTCATTTATACAAAAAACGAAATAAAAAAATTTGTCCTATTTCGTTGGACTACCAACGAAATAGGACAATTTTTTTTTTTTTAATTTCGTTTTTTGTATGAACCAAATTAAAAAAAAAAAAAAAATTTAATGCTATTTCGTGAATAGCTTCACGAAATGCAAAAAAAAAAAAAAAAAAAATTTTTGGTTGAAAAAAAGCGCCATGACGAATGCTTGGTATTTGTTGATACTAACTAAATACCCATTGTGTATAAAAAAAAAAAAGAGCCCATTTTGGACTTCTTGTAAAAATAACATTTGTGGCTCCTGCTGAAAATTTGTGATGCAAACATGTCATGTTCGATGGTTATTGTACTGCTTGCCACAAATCAATTGGCAAAGATGTAAGAAGATTATATTACAGTTTCACTTTCTAATTAAACTAGCAAACACGGCTGCCTAATATTAGAATATAAGATCACTAGAAGATTTAACTAAAACTGTGTAAAAAGCATCCGGCCTATGTGTAAAACCTAGCGGGAGGTGAAGGAATCTATGAAAGACATTTCTTCTTCCAATCTGTCTTTAATTACACCTTGGTTTCTCATAGTTTTTATTGTGCATTTTCAACTATTTGAGCATACGGATCCCTTCGCATTTTGTAGGCTTTACAAAAAAAATAAAAAAAATATAAGGATAAGAAATTATAGTGAGAGTGGATTTAACTTAATACATTGATAATATTTAATAGTATTTACACTTTCCATGCATTCTAACCTATCGAGCCTGTAATTTTCTTCCTGGGTTTTTCAAGTTACTAATTCACATGCATATTATGA